>NW_028138660.1:0-68838 GCF_964270905.1 Leucopleurus acutus | reverse complement strand
ACTTTTGGCTGAGGATTAATGCACTGGGAGAGCTGAGAGAAAACTGAACAATAGAGCTGTCTTTTTCTTGGCCAGTTCACCTTAGTTGCCCAAACTCTAAGTCTTTCCCGAATTCTTTCTCCTTTTTATTGTAGTAAAAGGAACATAACACAAAATCCACCATTTGGATCATTTTACAATTCACCGTACCATTCAGTGGAATTTACTACTGTCACAATGTTGTGCAACTATCACCACTGCCTAGCTGCAAAACATTTTCATCAACCAAGAGGAAACCTACACCCATTTTAAGGAGTCATTCCCTATTTCCCTCTCTTCCAAACCCCTGGCAACCACTAATGTAGAATCTTTTCTGTGTGTATGGATTTGCCACTGCTGGACATTTCATATAAATGGAACCATACAATATGTAGCCTTTCATGCCTGACTCCTTTCAATTAGTTGCATCCATCATGTAGCATGTATCAGAAATCCACTCACTGTTATGGCTGAATCCTTCATACCCTTTGAATACAAAATTAAAACTACGTTGAGAGTGAAGCTCTGTTTTAATGGCACATCTATTAGGCCAATTCATTGAAAGAAGCTGAAGATGGAGATAGTGTTGTGAAATGATAATCGTTGAGAAGCCTCAGCCAATTGGATAACGAAAAGTTTGGGAAATGTTGCAAAAAATTATCTGCTTTATGTTAAAATCCTATTAAACAAGGATGCAGGAGATTGTCTTTTTCTTGCAGGTAACTTAAATGAGGCAGAAAGAAATAACTGCCCTTTAGAACACATTTTGAAAGGATTCTATTTATTCTTAATAGACGAATGGGAGTACAGGAAGTTCACATCCAATATGGACTCCCTGTCCAAACACTGTTTATCGTTCTAGCCACCACTATCGAATTATATTTCTTGAGAGTAAGGCAGCTCAATTCCTGCATATTACTTTCTAAAATTCATCCATCAAATCCATTAATACAGTATAAACAAGAGTTGTTCAAGTTTAAGTGCGCTTCAAATATCAGGTATAAAGAACCCCCAGTAAGAAAAAGAATCCTATATCTCTTGCCAGAATGTGGTCAGCTCTGGGGCGCTCTGCTAGCTGAAAGACACATTCATTATTAAGGGGATAGAGGCTGTTTAAGTGGGATGAGAGCCAAAAAATTTTAACTACATATATGTGTTAAGAACAGTGCTAGGTTATCTCATATTCTATATCAGTCAAGGCTCACCGTTTGACATACGTGAAAAGCAAAGTTAAAAGTGTATTAGTAGGGCTTCCCTGTTGGCGCGGTGGTTAAGGATCCACCTGCCAGTGCACGGGACACACGTTTGAGCCCTGGTCCGGGAAGATCCCACATGCCACGGAGCAACTAAGACCATGTGCCACAACTACTGAGCCTGTGTGCTAGAGCCCGTGAACCACAGCTACTGAAGCCCACGCACCTAGACCCCGTGCTCAGCAACAACGAGAAGCCACCACAATGAGAAGCCCGCGTACTGCAACAAAGAGTAGCCCCCGCTCACCGCAACTAGAGAAAGCCCGCGCACAGCAACGAAGAGCCTAGGCAGCCAAAGATAAATAAATAAATACGTCTATTTTTAAGAAAAGTGTTTTAGTAACTTACTAAAAGGCACGCAACCAGTAAACGTGAGCACACTCAAGTTTAAGCTAATACTTGAGATTAATAAAAACGGCACTAAATTAAAAGTTCAGAGATATTTTTTATTTCATACTTTCACTAATGCTCTTTGGAGATAAATCATGTCATTTATATGGGCCTTAGTTTTCACAACTTTAATAGTTGGAACCTTGACTAGATGATCTGTATGTAGTCTTCCAATTCTAAAATGTTCCACTAATTTGGACTGCTACAATAATTGCCCTTGCAATACATGCATGCTGCCACCAAGTAGCAGTAGAGACTACTAGTTCCTTTTTTACCCCTAGTGGGGGTGCATTTTGACAGCAGACTTATCCGTCAATAGTACAACCTGTTAGTATAACTATAAGATAACAAAATAATCTGGCATTCTTTCCTGTAAAAGAGAAGCTTTACATTGTGTCTGTGAATCATACCAGAATCACCTGCAGGTTTTTAAATATAGAGGAAATCCTGAACCCATTGAATGAGACTCTTCAGAGACAGGACTTGGGCATCTGGAATTTTGGGTTCCCATCATTTGTATATTTTATTTCATTTTATTTTTGCCTATGTACAATATTTGTCACATCCTTTTGAATCTTTAAAACTTTCTTTTTGTTTTAAATTTTAGAATATTCCATAATCTTCACCTACTTTTCATAAGGTGTTATCTGTTATGTTTATTCGATCTTGTGCGTCTCCTGGTTAAGACTTCTTTCTTTCCTTTCTTTGTTTTTTTCGGGGCCCTGCCTCATGTCTTGCAGGATCTTAGTTCCCTGACCTGGGATTGGACCCCAGGGCCCCAGCAGTGAAAGCTTCATGTTCTAAATACTGGACCACCAGGGAAGTCCCAAGATTTCAGTTTTAAATGACTTCTTTCCCCACTCTAATTCATTCCTGGGATCAGTTTCATGTTTGGACATTAAAGCAACCTTGCGTTGCCAGAATAAAGCTACTTTGATTCTGATATATGATTGTTTTACATACCATGGATACAGTTTGTGCTTCTCTTTACACATTTTGCATGCATGTTCAAAGGAGAAACTGGCCTGTGATTCTATTCTCGTAATATTCTTTATCGATTTTTTTGTTGCTTTTTTAAGATTCTATACTTTATGTTTTATTTATTTATTTTTGGCTGCATTGGGTCTTCATTGCTGCATGCGAGCTTTCTCTAGTTTCGGCGAGCGGGGGTCTATTCTTTGTTGCGGTGAGTAGGCTTCTCATTGCAGCCTTCTGACCCCATGGGCTTCTGACCCCATTCGTCAGTGCTACTTCAGGTCCTCACCCCTTCCCTTCTGACCCTGGGCGGTGAAATCCTCTTTCTGCGGCTGGCGTGCGGCAGAAAGTCAATGAGGCAAGAGTAGGTTTGGAGTATCCAAGGAGCAGAAAGGATGTCAGCGTGTGGAAAACAGAGCGAGCAAATTGGAGAGGAGAACGAAACA
The DNA here is from genome assembly GCF_964270905.1 of Leucopleurus acutus. NCBI lineage: Eukaryota > Metazoa > Chordata > Mammalia > Artiodactyla > Delphinidae > Leucopleurus > Leucopleurus acutus. The sequence goes on along the minus strand of NW_028138660.1, from coordinate 65,756 downwards.
GTCAGAGAGGAAACAGAGGCCCAGATTTCTAGGTCTGTGGAGGCACTCTGAGGACTTTGCATTTTCTGTGAAGAAGCCACTGAAGAAATTTGAGTGACATGATCTGACTTATGTTTTAACAAGATCTCTCTGGATGCCACGCTGATTAGAGACTGTAGGAGAGCAAGGACAAGCCCCAGAAGACCAACAGTTGATTCAAAGAAATGATTACTCAAACATGGTCCCCCTCCTCAGTGAACACGCAGAGCAGCATTTGGCAAATAATGGCCACGAATCAAATCAGGCTCTCAGCCTGGATCTGTGGGACTGTGAGCTAATAATGGTTCTCACGTTTAGAAAGCTTGTTGAAGAGGAAAGAGGAGGAGAAGCTACAGAAACTGTATATGGCCCACAAAGCCTAAGATATTTCAAATCCAGAAAATGCTTTCCAACACCTGACGTAGAGCATGTGGCTGGTAGGAGGTCCTCAACCAAATTTGGAAGAGGAATACATGAGTCAGTTAGTTCCTGAAAACACTGTAAAGTGATAGGTGTCAAGAAACATTTACCCCTTCACCCTTAACCTTCACAAATGATGCCAGTTCCATTGAGCTATTGAAAAATACATTCTGGCTTTCAGAAAAATAACCCAGAGGACATTTTCTCACATACGCAAGGTCATAAACAACTGTCAAGTGAAGTTGAAATAGCAACAAATCAAATAATAACAAAAAACATTTTGACTGATTTTTAAATCTTAGAAAGCATTTTCATGTTCATTATCTAATTTAATCCTCAAATCAACGTCATGAGATAGTTATTATTTCCCCATTAGAAATGACCACATATGAAATCCTTAGTGATTGCTCAACAAAAGCTGAAATCTTGAGTGTTACATCTATTAAGGCCATGGTTGGGTGTTTTCCCATGGGAACATTGGATGCTAAAATCCACAGGGATTTTCAGCTCAAGATGGCAGACTAGGAAATATATTTACTTTCTGTTCCTCCTGAAACCATATCTAAATAAAACTGTAGAAATACCAAAATTAATCAACCAATAAAAGCCAAGATATTCTGGAAGTCATCAACCACAGAAAGATTTCAACACATTTCGAGAAGGCAAGCAATGAAATGGAGGAGCCATGAATAAAATAATGAAGAAAAAAAGGCTGAGCCTAAGTAAGGTCTGCACAAAGTCACTCAGCTTTTGCTGAGCTCTGGTTATAGTAAAGGGCAGAGGAAAGAAGAGGGGCTGAAAACAAGGAGACAAACGTCATTTTAGGAAAAACACTTCATTTAATGAGCTCCAGGGAACACTCAGCCTGCTGCCATACTAACTCATGAATTACAATGGATTGTTGGTAAGCAAGACAAGAAAACAGGGAAGAAACAAAAGAAACAAAAATCAAGACACTGTTTCTAACTGGACTCTTCTCAAATGAGATCGAGGAATTATGGTTCAATGCCACAGCTGTAAATCATTTCTGCTCTTGGAGAGGTTACAAAGGGCTTATAATATTTCCCTTGTTTTCAGACAGAATTTAGGTCTGAGCAAAAGCTTTTGTGTCCTCCAACCCCAAAATTTATTGGGGATGGAAGCCCAGATTTGCTGGGACATACCATAAAAAGAATCTCAAGAGCAGAGGGTCAAACTGATTTTGGAATATATGAATTATGCCCAGTGTGAGTTTCAATAGGTTTATATATATATATACATTTTTACTGATCTATATGATTTTGGGTTCTGAAACTTCTACATGTCACATGCGTGATACATAACAGACAATGTCAGCCCCAGGAGGGAGGAAACACTCCAATGAAGCAAGCCAAAGAAACAAGTTTTAAGCAAGGTCAAGTGATGTGTAGACCAGGATTGTTCAATTCCTACCTGTCATGCTGAAGCTTCCAGCTCCTGAATAACAACACATGCTTCCCTTGTCCTAGACAGCCAAGAGTACATCTCCTCTCTTGGGCATAAGAATCCCTAGAGTTACATATGGGTAGTAAAGAGTGGACCCAGCTGTCATACTCACAATGACCAAATTGTGTTGATCGTACTTTATACCAATACATCGCTCCACGCTGAAGTTGCAATAAATGATATATTTGCTTTCTAGACATGAATGAGACGCCTTACTGGATATACTCCAGGAAGGCCAGAGAAGCTGGCTTCTAATCCATATGGAACAATTCACTGGTGAATTTCTTTCAGGATAGCCCATGATTTATCTAGAATATCATCTTTACATATCTGGATCCTTCAAACTAGACAAAGGGAAAATACGGGCTTCAAGCCTCAGTTAGAAATATGGAATGGTGCCATGCTGACAACTGGTGCTCCCTGACGTGTATCTTCTGAGATTAGAACACAGTGTGGTGGATGACCAATTCATGCGTTGAACAAAAGAAGACCTCCTACAGGGCAGTGTAGCTGTTCGTTACAGGTATGGCACTTAGGGCTAAGTACCATAAGGACTACAAGAAAAAAAGAAAAACAAGTAACACATGAAGCATATACGATAAGGAGGCACCACAGTCCAGAGCACAGGCTCTGGAATCACACAGGCTTGGATCGAATCCCGGCTAAGCCACTACCATCTATATACCCTGAAGGACAGGCCAAGGTTTAAATGTTCTTTTACCAAATTTCAAAACAGAAGTGAAGAAAGAACCTATCTGCCAGGAAGGGACATCGTGGGCTGCAGCATCCAGTCGGATCAGGGCTCTGCATCTCCTGCTCAGAAACCTTGGCCACCTGGCTCATGGTGATGCTGGCAGCTGAGCAGCCCTGGAGAAGGCGATCCTGTCTCCAGGTCTCGCAGAGGAGCTGGGGAGGTCTGCGGACGAGGTGGCCCACACCCTGGTAAGCTCTGGCTGCCTCCTGCCCTCAGGTCTGAGCAGGCTCTGGCCTCTGGCCCCGTGGTGGGGAAGGCCTGGCCGATACATACGCAGGGCTGAGGGGCCTGCAGAGCCAGTCGCCAGGCAGGGTGAGCTCTGGAGGAGGCTTCCACAGTCCCCAACAGTCTCCGCATGGTGGCCCATCTGGTGCCAAACACCTGCCACCCACAGCCAGAAGTCCCAGCCACTAGAAAGTCCAGAAGGGGCCCTGCCCTTTGCCTTTGGGCCGGGGTTAAGCCAGCAGCTGGGCTTGCATGTGACCCCTGCATCACCCCCTGCCCCGCCTGCACTTTCTCTGTGACACGTACAATGGATATGTCATAAAGCCAGGCAGAGCCAGTGCTATAAATTCAGAGGAGTTAGAATCTAGGAAGAGGCTCTCCCACTTTCACTCTCTGCTCTCAGATCAGGCAGGCAGTACCTCTAATATGGAAGCTATGGACACCACACCTCCTTCACACGCTGTCCTCTCCCATTCTGCTCCTGTTTTCCCCAGCACCCCATTTACGGCCCTGGCGGGCATCGGTGCTTCAGCAGGAAGCACGTCAGACCCCGAACCTATGGACACCACACCACCTTCACACGCTGTCATCTTCCATTCTGCTCCTGTTTTCCCGACCACCCCATTTACGGCCCTGGCGGGCATCGGTGCTTCAGCAGGAAGCACGTCAGACCCCGAACCTATGGACACCACACCACCTTCACACGCTGTCATCTTCCATTCTGCTCCTGTTTTCCCGACCACCCCATTTACGGCCCTGGCGGGCATCGGTGCTTCAGCAGGAAGCCCGTCAGACCCCGAACCTATGGACACCACACCACCTTCACACGCTGTCATCTTCCGTTCTGCTCCTGTTTTCCCGACCACCCCATATACGGCCCTGGCGGGCATCGGTGCTTCAGCAGGAAGCACGTCAGACCCCGAACCTATGGACACCACACCACCTTCACACGCTGTCATCTTCCATTCTGCTCCTGTTTTTCCCAGCACCCCATTTACGGCCCTGCCGGGCATCGGTGCTTCAGCAGGAAGCCCGTCAGACCCCGAACCTATGGACACCACACCTCCTTCCCACGCTGTCATCTTCCATCCTGCTCCTCTTTACCCCAGCACCCCATTTACGGCTTAGGCCGGCACTGGTGCTTCAGCAGGCAGCACCTCTAACACCAAAGCTATGGACACCACACCTCCTTCCCAGGCTGTCATATTCCAGTCTGCCCTGTCTCCAATAGAACCACTACCCATTTCACACCGCTGTTCCAAGTTCTGGGAACACACCACCCAGTGATAGCAATGCCTCAGCCCATGCCTCGACTCATTTACCTGCAACGTGAGCCAACAGATAGACCAACACTTCAAAGTTATGACAGAATGTTGAGTAAGTTATACGCTTGGAATTTCATTTATTATTATTAACAAGCACAACTGTAGTGCTTAGACTATAACAAGTACTATTCTAAGGGCTTACCAAATATTAACTCACTTATTCCTCATAATGGCAACCCTAGAGGTAGGGAATATTCATAATGTTCACTCTTCTGGGGGCAACTGAGGCCCAGAGACGTTGAAGAGCTTGCCTAATGCCACACAGTAAGTAGGTGGCAAAACCCGGGATTAAAACCAGACCGTCTAGACTTTCATCACTTTGCTGTGCCACCGTACTATAAGTTGTGGTTAGGGAAGGAACTAAATTGACAAGACTCTGAACTAAAAGGAGAAGGGAGAAATGAGAAAATGAGTGATCCTAGAAACTAGAGTAGAGTTAGGCTCAGCAATTTCTGGTGATGAGACCCGGAAGAACAAGAACTTGGTTGGAATATTAACTTGGGGTAGTATCTGAATCCATGGAGAAATGGTTTTGTTTTCTGTAAAATTTAGAAAGGTCAGTTGGATGAAGATTAATGAAGACAAAAGTAGAAAGGAAAAGAAAAAGGTGCCTTAAGGGAGACATAACCGCTTCCCTCTACGTACCCACAGTTGGGGTCCTGTGGGAAAGGATGGAGCTCTCTCTACCGGGTTGGTCACCAGGCTGAACAAGGAGAAACATGGCAACCATTGTACTGGTTTTGATGATCTCTCAAAACCAAGGCTTCAGTTTCCAAGAACGACCTACGGTAGCATAACTAGTGTGTGTCACACATGCCACTAAGTGTGTTTCCAGTCACACATTTTAATTGGAGAACTACTTCCTATGAGGTAGGCATTAGTTCCCTATGGCTGCTGTAACAAATGACTACAAATGTGCTTGCTTCTAACACAACACACTTATTTTCTTATGGTTCTGCAAGACAGAGGTCCAAAACCAGTTTCCCTGGGCTGAAACCAGAAGTCGACAGGGCCATCCATCCTCCTTCTAGAGGCTCTAAGCGAGAATCTGTTTGTTTCCTCGCCAGCATTCCTTCACTTCTGGCCACATCAATGCAACCCCAACTTCGTCATCACATTCTCTTTGGAGTACAAATTCCCTCTGCCTCTCTCTTACGAGAACACCAGTGGTTATATTTGGGCCCATCCAGGTAGTCCAGGAGAATCTTCCCATCTGAGAACCATTACTTTCATCCCACTGGCAAAGTGCCTTCTGCCATTTAAGGTCACATTCACAGGTTCTGGAGAGTAGAATGTGGACATTTGGGGGCAATGGTATTATTCAGTCTACGACAAGGTAGATACTATTATCTTTCTCAGACGTAGCAAATGACGTTTAGGGAAGTAGTTTGTCTCAGGTCTACAATTTCCAGAGTAGAGACTTAAATTCTGCCACTGACACTTTAGGACACACCCTAAACAACTTGAATCTGTGTCCTTAACTACTGCATAATCCTTGGTTAAGAGTCACACTTAGGTATCAAGACCCAATTGAATGCAACACAAGTACTGTCTCCTCTTTCACTATGTTTGCCTGGTGTACTGATGAATCTTGCCCAGAGCAGAAGAGTTCAGAAAATTGTTATGCAGGTTTACGAAGAGAAAGCATTTACTGTTTGACGTGCCCGGAGTAACGGAAGGCTTTTTCAAATAAAATATGCCACCAAAGAGTCAAGTGTCACAACAGAGGTAACCCCGTGGGAGTCATGAGACTAAAATTATCTCCAATTGTGCAGGAGAGAAAAGTTTCACTGAAGGCAGGTGTAGTTCAGCCAAGCCCTACAGCACAGAAGTAGGAATGTGGGTATGTACGAATGGGAAACAGTTTAATGCAGAATGGATGAGAAATATGAATTCGTCCTATTCTAAAACAACTGGCTTATTAACTCAGTAAATCGATTTAGTCAGTCAAACTAGCTTTAGCTGATTACTTATCCAGGGAATAGCTGTTTAGAGTAATTTTTGTCATAGAACAGTCAATAAAATGGTTGAACTATAGCTTTAGGCTTGCTAAGTGAAATAGATTGCTCTAGATGATTTTCAAGTGACTTACTTGGTAGTACTCACGAAATTGGGGGTTAACAATTGCTTAAGAAAACAAAGAGAATTGATTTTAAATAAAGTACTTACTGCGTGAACTATCTGTTCAGTAGCTCATGTTAAACGGATGTTTATAATCCCCACTGGACAACCAACTAGTCTTTTGCAAATGGCAATGTGAATTGCTCTCGCATAAACTATAGCAATGACCACCTATCTAATTTGTTGTCCAAACCAGAAATGTTCTAACAATACTGGTGTCCTAATAAAAATAAGCACGAAGGGAACACACACTGGGTGTCTCCCGTGTGCCCGTGCATGCATCTATATCTCACTGAACCCCCATAACAGCCCCCAAGAGAGGGACTCTGAGTGTCCCCATGCTGCTTGTGGAGAAACAGGCACAGGAAGGTTCAATAGTCTATCTACCTTATATCACACAGAGGGTGGGAAAGCCCGTTTTTAAACCACCTGCCTCCAATTCCAGGTGCTAGGAGCCAGACTCAGCCTACAGCTCTCTTCTGCTCGCCTGGAGGTGAAACAAGGTGTCATGATTAGTCAAATCCCGGTCTTCACTCATCAAGGTAGCTTGAACACCTGCACGTCCTCCAAGTAGCATGTAGCATAAGCAATAAGATGTTTGCCCCGTGATCCTCCAGGAACTTGGAATCAGCTGTGCCTGGTTAGGCTGAGCTGGTTTAGAGTGGAGAGGACCACCGATCTTCCACCCGGGCAAGTGCCTTTTGACCTCCTGCCATCAGAGGGCCGAAAACTCCAGCCTGAGAATGTGCTGAGGCCTGTAGCCTAGTTAGGCCAGCTCAGAACAATGATGAGCACACGTTTTTCCAATCACCTTTCCTCATGCTCCCCATGCCTCATACTGCCCTGCTTCTTTATTCTTTATCCCACAGATACCCAAAGCCCCTTGCCTTTGGGGAGGCGGATTTGAGACCTATTGTCACGTCACGTCCTCGCTTGGCTGCCCTGTGAATAAACCTCCTCTTTGCTGCAAACCTCAGCATTTCAGTGTTTTGGCTTGCTGCGCCTCAGACGGAATGGTTGGGAGCAGTGGTACAGGACCCTTGCATGTGAGGGAAGCTGGTTCCTAGTAGTCACATTGCGGATGTTTTCTCCTCTCGGGGTGGGGGTGGGGCAGACATCCTGCTCTTCCAGAAAGGGAGAAACACAGGTGCCAAACCCTTGCCCTCAGCGTCACCCTCACCTAGGAGCTTGTTAGAAGCACAGAATCCAGGCCCCACCCAGAACTACTGAATACCAGCCTGCATTTAACAAGATCCCCAAGAGAGGCATACCCATATTAAAGTTGGAGAGGCACCAAGCTGTCATCGTCTTCTCCGCAGCTAATGAAAACGAAGCAAAGATTCATCCCGAGCCGACTCTGCCTCAGTCACCTGGATATCCCATGAGCTCATTTAATCCTCCCCAGAACCTGCAAATGAGACTGAGGGTCAGAGTGGTCTAGCACCCAAGGTTCCATAAAAGAACACGACCAAGGCTCACTGGAGCCCAGACTTCCAAAAAAGAAGGCCCCTGAGCACAGCATGGCACCACCGCAGCCCAAACCGTGGGCCTGGAGGGTAGGCCAGGCTCCCCACGCAGAGTTCACACCATTCGACAGATGCCCACAGCAGACCACAAGGCAATAATGAGAAGTAACTTCTGATTGTGGAATCTCTGAATTTTGAGATTTAAAGAAAAAAATCTGTTTTCAGGGGATGGTTAAAACAGTTCTACCAAGGAGTAAAGAGAGGGCATCTCAAGGCTCCTTCTGGACTAAGAATTTAATGCCTACTTATTGAGAAATGCTCCGTGCATTTGCTCAGCCCTACGTCAAGATGAAGTTCTCTGTGCCCTAGAAGCTTAGGTTCTAAAAAGGCCACAGAAATGGGTGAGACCTAAACAATGCCAGAACAATGCAACGGTCTTAATCAGACTGTCTTTGCTTTGCCTTGCTTACAAGTCACTGACTTTAAACTGAATATGGTGTCATGTCTTTATGTTTCTTGAAGCTTTGTTTTTTCAAAAGATCATATAAAGATTTTCTTCCATGGTAAGACTTTTATATTGTATTTTTCTTAAACTGGACTGTGGTACATTTACCCTCCATCAGATGATTGCTTATAACTCACCTTGCTTTATTAAGAATACCGCTAGAGGCTTCTATGTGCCTACTAAAGAAAATACAATTTCAGGCCCATTGAAACCAATGAAAATCCAAGATTTCAGAGCACAAGATAATGAAAATTCTCTCTATCCGTGTCTCTTACTGCTTTTAATCTGTTAACAGTCCCTAAGTGTGTCAGATGAAAGGTAGGGTCGCGGGAATTGGCATCATTAACAGCATTCCATACAGGTAAGTCTTGATTGTTCCAATTTCTCAAAAAGTTGGACATATTTACTGTCTCTATGACATCTCTAGGGTGTGTGGAAGAAATAAAAAAGAGGCCTGTACAATGTATTTCTCCAAATATACACACAAATAGTTTGCACATACAAACAGGGAAACCTTATAAATAATGTATGGGGAGCAAAGTATTGTCGGTAACGGAACTACTCATTTCGAAAGACAACACTGTCACCAAGTGTCCCCTCACCAAAACTGACTGGGAATTTTTGGGGGCCACCAAACCAGAGATGGAGATTTTCAGGCACATTCTTGCCAGAAGAGAGAGCCTAGGGCATAAACCACTCAACTTGTTGGCACGAATGCCAGGGCAACCCAAGCAAGGGGATGTACAAGCCTACGTGACGCTTGGAAGTAGGAAGCTTTGGGGGACTACACCTGGGCTGGTACTGGCCTCCCTCCCCAAAGGGACAAGGAGAGCAGAAACCTGGATGGAGTCAAGACAGAGAACAAAGCAAGGCAAGGCTGGGTATGGAGCAACGTGTGGATCCAGGAGCATGTGTCTCAGAACTGCCGGGGCTCTGCAGACCAGCTGCATCCCCATCCTCCTTGACCCTCATGGGTATAATGAACTCAGGATGGGCAAATCCCGGCTGCCAAGTCACTTCCTCCTGTCCATGGAGTTGACAGTTACTTGCTCACAGTGAACCAACCTCTATGGACCTAACAGCTACCGCAGGAGGCGGTAGTGGAGAACAAGGTGACGACAACGACCAGATGCGAAGGAGCAAGAGACGTTCAGCGGACCGACTGGGTGGACTGATGGTGTGGGGTTAAGTCTGCAGAGCTAAAGGGGCCAGATGTAGAAAAGGGAAGGGGAACCATGAGGATATGGTCAAGCCCCATCGTATGGATATTTCATCCATATGTTGTATGCAAATCCCATTCAATTTGCTCTGAGTGAACAAGAGAGAACTAAATTATCCTTTAAACCATGTCAGTGACTTTATTTACCATCTCATTTGATGAGCTCATAGCCCAGGGTCAGAGGGAAATGGGAGCTGTGAGTCTGCCATCTCTCAGGAAGTCTCAGGCCTCAGAGGCCCCTCAGAGCCAAACTACCTCACCTTTTGCACTTTTCAAGCAACGTTATTCCTAAGTGCGAGTCACCCTCTTCATCAGGTTCTCCAAGAAACAGCAATCTCTCCCAATGAGAGAGGAAATATGGGCTACTTTGGCTTGCTGAGGCACAATATGTAGGTCTCCAAAATGGTACCTGCCTGGGGATTTTTCAAGAAAATTAAGCATCCGTGGTGATTTGTTTGTCTTCACATAACGTATGACCCAGATGTGCTGAGAAATAAGAAAAGGACGAACGAATCAAGGGTGGCTGATCCAAGGAGGCAAGGGGCAACTTCCACAGCCTACGTGGAAAGCTAGAGGGAGGGAACATCCAGCTGGTGGGAGCTGAAGACAGGGGCCAGTCCTCCTTGGGCTCGGGATGCCACCCCCTCTTCCTACATCTTCACGCTCTCCTTCTCTGTTGGCCCCTCCCAGCCATATTAAAGAGCCACAAGGAAATGCTCTCCTCCATTCCATTCTCCTGTCCTCCTATCCACCCCTCCCTTCTTTCCCTTTGCCATCAATTTCTTGACTTGCCCCCCATTTCTCCCCTCCCATCCACACTGCGGTCTGGTTTCTGCCCCACTACTCTCGTGAAACTGATCTCCTTGAAGCCCCCAATGATTTCTCCGTTGACAAGTCCAGGGCACTACTTCTCAATCCTTATCTTTGTGACCGCCAAGCCGAGTCAGATCTTAAACAACGTCTCTGTCTTGAGAATCTCTTCCCTTGGCTTCCGCGCCACCTTTCCTTTTCTTTCCATGAGACCGATCACAACCAGTGCTGCAGATTCCATCGAATTAAGGAATGCTGTTGCCTACATGTGCGAATGAGCTCAAGTGAGTAAAGTACTGAAGTAGAGGACACCTAAAGTGAAACGTCTTCATGAATGTCCACGTGGCTGAGCAGCAAGCTAACCTTTCCTACATGTGCTAAAGAAGAAGAGTTGGGTTTTATTTTATTTACTTTTCCCTGGACTGTGTTGAATGACTATCATCTACAAGTTCAGGCTACTTTTGGCTGAGGATTAATGCACTGGGAGAGCTGAGAGAAAACTGAACAATAGAGCTGTCTTTTTCTTGACCAGTTCACCTTAGTTGCCCAAACTCTAAGTCTTTCCCGAATTCTTTCTCCTTTTTATTGTAGTAAAAGGAACATAACACAAAATCCACCATTTGGATCATTTTACAATTCACCGTACCATTCAGTGGAATTTACTACTGTCACAATGTTGTGCAACTATCACCACTGCCTAGCTGCAAAACATTTTCATCAACCAAGAGGAAACCTACACCCATTTTAAGGAGTCATTCCCTATTTCCCTCTCTTCCAAACCCCTGGCAACCACTAATGTAGAATCTTTTCTGTGTGTATGGATTTGCCACTGCTGGACATTTCATATAAATGGAACCATACAATATGTAGCCTTTCATGCCTGACTCCTTTCAATTAGTTGCATCCATCATGTAGCATGTATCAGAAATCCACTCACTGTTATGGCTGAATCCTTCATACCCTTTGAATACAAAATTAAAACTACGTTGAGAGTGAAGCTCTGTTTTAATGGCACATCTATTAGGCCAATTCATTGAAAGAAGCTGAAGATGGAGATAGTGTTGTGAAATGATAATCGTTGAGAAGCCTCAGCCAATTGGATAACGAAAAGTTTGGGAAATGTTGCAAAAAATTATCTGCTTTATGTTAAAAGCCTATTAAACAAGGATGCAGGAGATTGTCTTTTTCTTGCAGGTAACTTAAATGAGGCAGAAAGAAATAACTGCCCTTTAGAACACATTTTGAAAGGATTCCATTTATTCTTAATAGACGAATGGGAGTACAGGAAGTTCACATCCAATATGGACTCCCTGTCCAAACACTGTTTATCGTTCTAGCCACCACTATCGAATTATATTTCTTGAGAGTAAGGCAGCTCAATTCCTGCATATTACTTTCTAAAATTCATCCATCAAATCCATTAATACAGTACAAACAAGAGTTGTTCATGTTTAAGTGCGCTTCAAATATCAGGTATAAAGAACCCCCAGTAAGAAAAAGAATCCTATATCTCTTGCCAGAATGTGGTCAGCTCTGGGGCGCTCTGCTAGCTGAAAGACACATTCATTATTAAGGGGATAGAGGCTGTTTAAGTGGGATGAGAGCCAAAAAATTTTAACTACATATATGTGTTAAGAACAGTGCTAGGTTATCTCATATTCTATATCAGTCAAGGCTCACCGTTTGACATACGTGAAAAGCAAAGTTAAAAGTGTATTAGTAGGGCTTCCCTGTTGGCGCGGTGGTTAAGGATCCACCTGCCAGTGCACGGGACACACGTTTGAGCCCTGGTCCGGGAAGATCCCACATGCCACGGAGCAACTAAGACCATGTGCCACAACTACTGAGCCTGTGTGCTAGAGCCCGTGAACCACAGCTACTGAAGCCCACGCACCTAGACCCCGTGCTCAGCAACAACGAGAAGCCACCACAATGAGAAGCCCGCGTACTGCAACAAAGAGTAGCCCCCGCTCACCGCAACTAGAGAAAGCCCGCGCACAGCAACGAAGAGCCTAGGCAGCCAAAGATAAATAAATAAATACGTCTATTTTTAAGAAAAGTGTTTTAGTAACTTACTAAAAGGCACGCAACCAGTAAACGTGAGCACACTCAAGTTTAAGCTAATACTTGAGATTAATAAAAACGGCACTAAATTAAAAGTTCAGAGATATTTTTTATTTCATACTTTCACTAATGCTCTTTGGAGATAAATCATGTCATTTATATGGGCCTTAGTTTTCACAACTTTAATAGTTGGAAGCTTGACTAGATGATCTGTATGTAGTCTTCCAATTCTAAAATGTTCCACTAATTTGGACTGCTACAATAATTGCCCTTGCAATACATGCATGCTGCCACCAAGTAGCAGTAGAGACTACTAGTTCCTTTTTTACCCCTAGTGGGGGTGCATTTTGACAGCAGACTTATCCGTCAATAGTACAACCTGTTAGTATAACTATAAGATAACAAAATAATCTGGCATTCTTTCCTGTAAAAGAGAAGCTTTACATTGTGTCTGTGAATCATACCAGAATCACCTGCAGGTTTTTAAATATAGAGGAAATCCTGAACCCATTGAATGAGACTCTTCAGAGACAGGACTTGGGCATCTGGAATTTTGGGTTCCCATCATTTGTATATTTTATTTCATTTTATTTTTGCCTATGTACAATATTTGTCACATCCTTTTGAATCTTTAAAACTTTCTTTTTGTTTTAAATTTTAGAATATTCCATAATCTTCACCTACTTTTCATAAGGTGTTATCTGTTATGTTTATTCGATCTTGTGCGTCTCCTGGTTAAGACTTCTTTCTTTCCTTTCTTTGTTTTTTTCGGGGCCCTGCCTCATGTCTTGCAGGATCTTAGTTCCCTGACCTGGGATTGGACCCCAGGGCCCCAGCAGTGAAAGCGTCATGTTCTAAATACTGGACCACCAGGGAAGTCCCAAGATTTCAGTTTTAAATGACTTCTTTCCCCACTCTAATTCATTCCTGGGATCAGTTTCATGTTTGGACATTAAAGCAACCTTGCATTGCCAGAATAAAGCTACTTTGATTCTGATATATGATTGTTTTACATACCATGGATACAGTTTGTGCTTCTCTTTACACATTTTGCATGCATGTTCAAAGGAGAAACTGGCCTGTGATTCTATTCTCGTAATATTCTTTATCGATTTTTTTGTTGCTTTTTTAAGATTCTATACTTTATGTTTTATTTATTTATTTTTGGCTGCATTGGGTCTTCATTGCTGCATGCGAGCTTTCTCTAGTTTCGGCGAGCGGGGGTCTATTCTTTGTTGCGGTGAGTAGGCTTCTCATTGCAGCCTTCTGACCCCATGGGCTTCTGACCCCATTCGTCAGTGCTACTTCAGGTCCTCACCCCTTCCCTTCTGACCCTGGGCGGTGAAATCCTCTTTCTGCGGCTGGCGTGCGGCAGAAAGTCAATGAGGCAAGAGTAGGTTTGGAGTATCCAAGGAGCAGAAAGGATGTCAGCATGTGGAAAACAGAGCGAGCAAATTGGAGAGGAGAACGAAACAGTCAGAGAGGAAACAGAGGCCCAGATTTCTAGGTCTGTGGAGGCACTCTGAGGACTTTGCATTTTCTGTGAAGAAGCCACTGAAGAAATTTGAGTGACATGATCTGACTTATGTTTTAACAAGATCTCTCTGGATGCCACGCTGATTAGAGACTGTAGGAGAGCAAGGACAAGCCCCAGAAGACCAACAGTTGATTCAAAGAAATGATTACTCAAACATGGTCCCCCTCCTCAGTGAACACGCAGAGCAGCATTTGGCAAATAATGGCCACGAATCAAATCAGGCTCTCAGCCTGGATCTGTGGGACTGTGAGCTAATAATGGTTCTCACGTTTAGAAAGCTTGTTGAAGAGGAAAGAGGAGGAGAAGCTACAGAAACTGTATATGGCCCACAAAGCCTAAGATATTTCAAATCCAGAAAATGCTTTCCAACACCTGACGTAGAGCATGTGGCTGGTAGGAGGTCCTCAACCAAATTTGGAAGAGGAATACATGAGTCAGTTAGTTCCTGAAAACACTGTAAAGTGATAGGTGTCAAGAAACATTTACCCCTTCACCCTTAACCTTCACAAATGATGCCAGTTCCATTGAGCTATTGAAAAATACATTCTGGCTTTCAGAAAAATAACCCAGAGGACATTTTCTCACATACGCAAGGTCATAAACAACTGTCAAGTGAAGTTGAAATAGCAACAAATCAAATAATAACAAAAAACATTTTGACTGATTTTTAAATCTTAGAAAGCATTTTCATGTTCATTATCTAATTTAATCCTCAAATCAACGTCATGAGATAGTTATTATTTCCCCATTAGAAATGACCACATATGAAATCCTTAGTGATTGCTCAACAAAAGCTGAAATCTTGAGTGTTACATCTATTAAGGCCATGGTTGGGTGTTTTCCCATGGGAACATTGGATGCTAAAATCCACAGGGATTTTCAGCTCAAGATGGCAGACTAGGAAATATATTTACTTTCTGTTCCTCCTGAAACCATATCTAAATAAAACTGTAGAAATACCAAAATTAATCAACCAATAAAAGCCAAGATATTCTGGAAGTCATCAACCACAGAAAGATTTCAACACATGTCGAGAAGGCAAGCAATGAAATGGAGGAGCCATGAATAAAATAATGAAGAAAAAAAGGCTGAGCCTAAGTAAGGTCTGCACAAAGTCACTCAGCTTTTGCTGAGCTCTGGTTATAGTAAAGGGCAGAGGAAAGAAGAGGGGCTGAAAACAAGGAGACAAACGTCATTTTAGGAAAAACACTTCATTTAATGAGCTCCAGGGAACACTCAGCCTGCTGCCATACTAACTCATGAATTACAATGGATTGTTGGTAAGCAAGACAAGAAAACAGGGAAGAAACAAAAGAAACAAAAATCAAGACACTGTTTCTAACTGGACTCTTCTCAAATGAGATCGAGGAATTATGGTTCAATGCCACAGCTGTAAATCATTTCTGCTCTTGGAGAGGTTACAAAGGGCTTATAATATTTCCCTTGTTTTCAGACAGAATTTAGGTCTGAGCAAAAGCTTTTGTGTCCTCCAACCCCAAAATTTATTGGGGATGGAAGCCCAGATTTGCTGGGACATACCATAAAAAGAATCTCAAGAGCAGAGGGTCAAACTGATTTTGGAATATATGAATTATGCCCAGTATGAGTTTCAATAGGTTTATATATATATATATACATTTTTACTGATCTATATGATTTTGGGTTTTGAAACTTCTACATGTCACATGCGTGATACATAACAGACAATGTCAGCCCCAGGAGGGAGGAAACACTCCAATGAAGCAAGCCAAAGAAACAAGTTTTAAGCAAGGTCAAGTGATGTGTAGACCAGGATTGTTCAATTCCTACCTGTCATGCTGAAGCTTCCAGCTCCTGAATAACAACACATGCTTCCCTTGTCCTAGACAGCCAAGAGTACGTCTCCTCTCTTGGGCATAAGAATCCCTAGAGTTACATATGGGTAGTAAAGAGTGGACCCAGCTGTCATACTCACAATGACCAAATTGTGTTGATCGTACTTTATACCAATACATCGCTCCACGCTGAAGTTGCAATAAATGATATATTTGCTTTCTAGACATGAATGAGACGCCTTACTGGATATACTCCAGGAAGGCCAGAGAAGCTGGCTTCTAATCCATATGGAACAATTCACTGGTGAATTTCTTTCAGGATAGCCCATGATTTATCTAGAATATCATCTTTACATATCTGGATCCTTCAAACTAGACAAAGGGAAAATAGGGGCTTCAAGCCTCAGTTAGAAATATGGAATGGTGCCATGCTGACAACTGGTGCTCTCTGACCTGTATCTTCTGAGATTAGAACACAGTGTGGTGGATGACCAATTCATGCGTTGAACAAAAGAAGACCTCCTACAGGGCAGTGTAGCTGTTCGTTACAGGTATGGCACTTAGGGCTAAGTACCATAAGGACTACAAGAAAAAAAGAAAAACAAGTAACACATGAAGCATATACGATAAGGAGGCACCACAGTCCAGAGCGCAAGCTCTGGAATCACACAGGCTTGGATCGAATCCCGGCTAAGCCACTACCATCTATATACCCTGAAGGACAGGCCAAGGTTTAAATGTTCTTTTACCAAATTTCAAAACAGAAGTGAAGAAAGAACCTATCTGCCAGGAAGGGACATCGTGGGCTGCAGCATCCAGTCGGATCAGGGCTCTGCATCTCCTGCTCAGAAACCTTGGCCACCTGGCTCATGGTGATGCTGGCAGCTGAGCAGCCCTGGAGAAGGCGATCCTGTCTCCAGGTCTCGCAGAGGAGCTGGGGAGGTCTGCGGACGAGGTGGCCCACACCCTGGTAAGCTCTGGCTGCCTCCTGCCCTCAGGTCTGAGCAGGCTCTGGCCTCTGGCCCCGTGGTGGGGAAGGCCTGGCCGATACATACGCAGGGCTGAGGGGCCTGCAGAGCCAGTCGCCAGGCAGGGTGAGCTCTGGAGGAGGCTTCCACAGTCCCCAACAGTCTCCGCATGGTGGCCCATCTGGTGCCAAACACCTGCCACCCACAGCCAGAAGTCCCAGCCACTAGAAAGTCCAGAAGGGGCCCTGCCCTTTGCCTTTGGGCCGGGGTTAAGCCAGCAGCTGGGCTTGCATGTGACCCCTGCATCACCCCCTGCCCCGCCTGCACTTTCTCTGTGACACGTACAATGGATATGTCATAAAGCCAGGCAGAGCCAGTGCTATAAATTCAGACGAGTTAGAATCTAGGAAGAGGCTCTCCCACTTTCACTCTCTGCTCTCAGATCAGGCAGGCAGTACCTCTAATATGGAAGCTATGGACACCACACCTCCTTCACACGCTGTCCTCTCCCATTCTGCTCCTGTTTTCCCCAGCACCCCATTTACGGCCCTGGCGGGCATCGGTGCTTCAGCAGGAAGCACGTCAGACCCCGAACCTATGGACACCACACCACCTTCACACGCTGTCATCTTCCATTCTGCTCCTGTTTTCCCGAACACCCCATTTACGGCCCTGGCGGGCATCGGTGCTTCAGCAGGAAGCACGTCAGACCCCGAACCTATGGACACCACACCACCTTCACACGCTGTCATCTTCCGTTCTGCTCCTGTTTTCCCGACCACCCCATTTACGGCCCTGGCGGGCATCGGTGCTTCAGCAGGAAGCACGTCAGACCCCGAACCTATGGACACCACACCACCTTCACACGCTGTCATCTTCCATTCTGCTCCTGTTTTTCCCAGCACCCCATTTACGGCCCTGCCGGGCATCGGTGCTTCAGCAGGAAGCCCGTCAGACCCCGAACCTATGGACACCACACCTCCTTCCCACGCTGTCATCTTCCATCCTGCTCCTCTTTACCCCAGCACCCCATTTATGGCTTAGGCCGGCACTGGTGCTTCAGCAGGCAGCACCTCTAACACCAAAGCTATGGACACCACACCTCCTTCCCAGGCTGTCATTTTCCAGTCTGCCCTGTCTCCAATAGAACCACTACCCATTTCACACCGCTGTTCCAAGTTCTGGGAACACACCACCCAGTGATAGCAATGCCTCAGCCCATGCCTCGACCCATTTACCTGCAACGTGAGCCAACAGATAGACCAACACTTCAAAGTTATGACAGAATGTTGAGTAAGTTATACGCTTGGAATTTCATTTATTATTATTAACAAGCACAACTGTAGTGCTTAGACTATAACAAGTACTATTCTAAGGGCTTACCAAATATTAACTCACTTATTCCTCATAATGGCAACCCTAGAGGTAGGGAATATTCATAATGTTCACTCTTCTGGGGGCAACTGAGGCCCAGAGACGTTGAAGAGCTTGCCTAATGCCACACAGTAAGTAGGTGGCAAAACCCGGGATTAAAACCAGACCGTCTAGACTTTCATCACTTTGCTGTGCCACCGTACTATAAGTTGTGGTTAGGGAAGGAACTAAATTGACAAGACTCTGAACTAAAAGGAGAAGGGAGAAATGAGAAAATGAGTGATCCTAGAAACTAGAGTAGAGTTAGGCTCAGCAATTTCTGGTGATGAGACCCGGAAGAACAAGAACTTGGTTGGAATATTAACTTGGGGTAGTATCTGAATCCATGGAGAAATGGTTTTGTTTTCTGTAAAATTTAGAAAGGTCAGTTGGATGAAGATTAATGAAGACAAAAGTAGAAAGGAAAAGAAAAAGGTGCCTTAAGGGAGACATAACCGCTTCCCTCTACGTACCCACAGTTGGGGTCCTGTGGGAAAGGATGGAGCTCTCTCTACCGGGTTGGTCACCAGGCTGAACAAGGAGAAACATGGCAACCATTGTACTGGTTTTGATGATCTCTCAAAACCAAGGCTTCAGTTTCCAAGAACGACCTACGGTAGCATAACTAGTGTGTGTCACACATGCCACTAAGTGTGTTTCCAGTCACACATTTTAATTGGAGAACTACTTCCTATGAGGTAGGCATTAGTTCCCTATGGCTGCTGTAACAAATGACTACAAATGTGCTTGCTTCTAACACAACACACTTATTTTCTTATGGTTCTGCAAGACAGAGGTCCAAAACCAGTTTCCCTGGGCTGAAACCAGAAGTCGACAGGGCCATCCATCCTCCTTCTAGAGGCTCTAAGCGAGAATCTGTTTGTTTCCTCGCCAGCATTCCTTCACTTCTGGCCACATCAATGCAACCCCAACTTCGTCATCACATTCTCTTTGGAGTACAAATTCCCTCTGCCTCTCTCTTACGAGAACACCAGTGGTTATATTTGGGCCCATCCAGGTAGTCCAGGAGAATCTTCCCATCTGAGAACCATTACTTTCATCCCACTGGCAAAGTGCCTTCTGCCATTTAAGGTGACATTCACAGGTTCTGGAGAGTAGAATGTGGACATTTGGGGGCAATGGTATTATTCAGTCTACGACAAGGTAGATACTATTATCTTTCTCAGACGTAGGAAATGACGTTTAGGGAAGTAGTTTGTCTCAGGTCTACAATTTCCAGAGTAGAGACTTAAATTCTGCCACTGACACTTTAGGACACACCCTAAACAACTTGAATCTGTGTCCTTAACTACTGCATAATCCTTGGTTAAGAGTCACACTTAGGTATCAAGACCCAATTGAATGCAACACAAGTACTGTCTCCTCTTTCACTATGTTTGCCTGGTGTACTGATGAATCTTGCCCAGAGCAGAAGAGTTCAGAAAATTGTTATGCAGGTTTACGAAGAGAAAGCATTTACTGTTTGACGTGCCCGGAGTAACGGAAGGCTTTTTCAAATAAAATATGCCACCAAAGAGTCAAGTGTCACAACAGAGGTAACCCCGTGGGAGTCACGAGACTAAAATTATCTCCAATTGTGCAGGAGAGAAAAGTTTCACTGAAGGCAGGTGTAGTTCAGCCAAGCCCTACAGCACAGAAGTAGGAATGTGGGTATGTACGAATGGGAAACAGTTTAATGCAGAATGGATGAGAAATATGAATTCGTCCTATTCTAAAACAACTGGCTTATTAACTCAGTAAATCGATTTAGTCAGTCAAACTAGCTTTAGCTGATTACTTATCCAGGGAATAGCTGTTTAGAGTAATTTTTGTCATAGAACAGTCAATAAAATGGTTGAACTATAGCTTTAGGCTTGCTAAGTGAAATAGATTGCTCTAGATGATTTTCAAGTGACTTACTTGGTAGTACTCACGAAATTGGGGGTTAACAATTGCTTAAGAAAACAAAGAGAATTGATTTTAAATAAAGTACTTACTGTGTGAACTATCTGTTCAGTAGCTCATGTTAAACGGATGTTTATAATCCCCACTGGACAACCAACTACTTTTTTGCAAATGGCAATGTGAATTGCTCTCGCATAAACTATAGCAATGACCACCTATCTAATTTGTTGTCCAAACCAGAAATGTTCTAACAATACTGGTGTCCTAATAAAAATAAGCACGAAGGGAACACACACTGGGTGTCTCCCGTGTGCCCGTGCATGCATCTATATCTCACTGAACCCCCATAACAGCCCCCAAGAGAGGGACTCTGAGTGTCCCCATGCTGCTTGTGGAGAAACAGGCACAGGAAGGTTCAATAGTCTATCTACCTTATATCACACAGAGGGTGGGAAAGCCCGTTTTTAAACCACCTGCCTCCAATTCCAGGTGCTAGGAGCCAGACTCAGCCTACAGCTCTCTTCTGCTCGCCTGGAGGTGAAACAAGGTGTCATGATTAGTCAAATCCCGGTCTTCACTCATCAAGGTAGCTTGAACACCTGCACGTCCTCCAAGTAGCATGTAGCATAAGCAATAAGATGTTTGCCCCGTGATCCTCCAGGAACTTGGAATCAGCTGTGCCTGGTTAGGCTGAGCTGGTTTAGAGTGGAGAGGACCACCGATCTTCCACCCGGGCAAGTGCCTTTTGACCTCCTGCCATCAGAGGGCCGAAAACTCCAGCCTGAGAATGTGCTGAGGCCTGTAGCCTAGTTAGGCCAGCTCAGAACAATGATGAGCACACGTTTTTCCAATCACCTTTCCTCATGCTCCCCATGCCTCATACTGCCCTGCTTCTTTATTCTTTACCCCACAGATACCCAAAGCCCCTTGCCTTTGGGGAGGCGGATTTGAGACCTATTGTCACGTCACGTCCTCGCTTGGCTGCCCTGTGAATAAACCTCCTCTTTGCTGCAAACCTCAGCATTTCAGTGTTTTGGCTTGCTGCGCCTCAGACGGAATGGTTGGGAGCAGTGGTACAGGACCCTTGCATGTGAGGGAAGCTGGTTCCTAGTAGTCACATTGCGGATGTTTTCTCCTCTCGGGGTGGGGGTGGGGCAGACATCCTGCTCTTCCAGAAAGGGAGAAACACAGGTGCCAAACCCTTGCCCTCAGCGTCACCCTCACCTAGGAGCTTGTTAGAAGCACAGAATCCAGGCCCCACCCAGAACTACTGAATACCAGCCTGCATTTAACAAGATCCCCAAGAGAGGCATACCCATATTAAAGTTGGAGAGGCACCAAGCTGTCATCGTCTTCTCCGCAGCTAATGAAAACGAAGCAAAGATTCATCCCGAGCCGACTCTGCCTCAGTCACCTGGATATCCCATGAGCTCATTTAATCCTCCCCAGAACCTGCAAATGAGACTGAGGGTCAGAGTGGTCTAGCACCCAAGGTTCCATAAAAGAACACGACCAAGGCTCACTGGAGCCCAGACTTCCAAAAAAGAAGGCCCCTGAGCACAGCATGGCACCACCACAGCCCAAACCGTGGGCCTGGAGGGTAGGCCAGGCTCCCCACGCAGAGTTCACACCATTCGACAGATGCCCACAGCAGACCACAAGGCAATAATGAGAAGTAACTTCTGATTGTGGAATCTCTGAATTTTGAGATTTAAAGAAAAAAATCTGTTTTCAGGGGATGGTTAAAACAGTTCTACCAAGGAGTAAAGAGAGGGCATCTCAAGGCTCCTTCTGGACTAAGAATTTAATGCCTACTTATTGAGAAATGCTCCGTGCATTTGCTCAGCCCTACGTCAAGATGAAGTTCTCTGTGCCCTAGAAGCTTAGGTTCTAAAAAGGCCACAGAAATGGGTGAGACCTAAAAAATGCCAGAACAATGCAACGGTCTTAATCAGACTGTCTTTGCTTTGCCTTGCTTACAAGTCACTGACTTTAAACTGAATATGGTGTCATGTCTTTATGTTTCTTGAAGCTTTGTTTTTTCAAAAGATCATATAAAGATTTTCTACCATGGTAAGACTTTTATATTGTATTTTTCTTAAACTGGACTGTGGTACATTTACCCTCCATCAGATGATTGCTTATAACTCACCTTGCTTTATTAAGAATACCGCTAGAGGCTTCTATGTGCCTACTAAAGAAAATACAATTTCAGGCCCATTGAAACCAATGAAAATCCAAGATTTCAGAGCACAAGATAATGAAAATTCTCTCTATCCGTGTCTCTTACTGCTTTTAATCTGTTAACAGTCCCTAAGTGTGTCAGATGAAAGGTACTGTCGCGGGAATTGACATCATTAACAGCATTCCATACAGGTAAGTCTTGATTGTTCCAATTTCTCAAAAAGTTGGACATATTTACTGCCTCTATGACATCTCTAGGGTGTGTGGAAGAAATAAAAAAGAGGGCTGTACAATGTATTTCTCCAAATATACACACAAATAGTTTGCACATACAAACAGGGAAACCTTATAAATAATGTATGGGGAGCAAAGGATTGTCGGTAACGGAACTACTCATTTCGAAAGACAACACTGTCACCAAGTGTCCCCTCACCAAAACTGACTGGGAATTTTTGGGGGCCACCAAACCAGAGATGGAGATTTTCAGGCACATTCTTGCCAGAAGAGAGAGCCTAGGGCATAAACCACTCAACTTGTTGGCACGAATGCCAGGGCAACCCAAGCAAGGGGATGTACAAGCCTACGTGACGCTTGGAAGTAGGAAGCTTTGGGGGACTACACCTGGGCTGGTACTGGCCTCCCTCCCCAAAGGGACAAGGAGAGCAGAAACCTGGATGGAGTCAAGAGAGAGAACAAAGCAAGGCAAGGCTGGGTATGGAGCAACGTGTGGATCCAGGAGCATGTGTCTCAGAACTGCCGGGGCTCTGCAGACCAGCTGCATCCCCATTCTCCTTGACCCTCATGGGTATAATGAACTCAGGATGGGCGCATCCCGGCTGCCAAGTCACTTCCACCTGTCCATGGAGTTGACAGTTACTTGCTCACAGTGAACCAACCTCTATGGACCTAACAGCTACCGCAGGAGGCGGTAGTGGAGAACAAGGTGACGACAACGACCAGATGCGAAGGAGCAAGAGACGTTCAGCGGACCGACTGGGTGGACTGATGGTGTGGGGTTAAGTCTGCAGAGCTAAAGGGACCAGATGTAGAAAAGGGAAGGGGAACCATGAGGATATGGTCAAGCCCCATCGTATGGATATTTCATCCATATGTTGTATGCAAATTCCATTCAATTTGCTCTGAGTGAACAAGAGAGAACTAAATTATCCTTTAAACCATGTCAGTGACTTTATTTACCATCTCATTTGATGAGCTCATAGCCCAGGGGCAGAGGGAAATGGGAGCTGTGAGTCTGCCATCTCTCAGGAAGTCTCAGGCCTCAGAGGCCCCTCAGAGCCAAACTATCTCACCTTTTGCACTTTTCAAGCAACGTTATTCCTAAGTGCGAGTCACCCTCTTCATCAGGTTCTCCAAGAAACAGCAATCTCTCCCAATGAGAGAGGAAATATGGGCTACTTTGGCTTGCTGAGGCACAATATGTAGGTCTCCAAAATGGTACCTGCCTGGGGATTTTTCAAGAAAATTAAGCATCCGTGGTGATTTGTTTGTCTTCACATAACGTATGACCCAGATGTGCTGAGAAATAAGAAAAGGACGAACGAATCAAGGGTGGCTGATCCAAGGAGGCAAGGGGCAACTTCCACAGCCTACGTGGAAAGCTAGAGGGAGGGAACATCCAGCTGGTGGGAGCTGAAGACAGGGGCCAGTCCTCCTTGGGCTCGGGATGCCACCCCCTCTTCCTACATCTTCACGCTCTCCTTCTCTGTTGGCCCCTCCCAGCCATATTAAAGAGCCACAAGGAAATGCTCTCCTCCATTCCATTCTCCTGTCCTCCTATCCACCCCTCCCTTCTTTCCCTTTGCCATCAATTTCTTGACTTGCCCCCCATTTCTCCCCTCCCATCCACACTGCGGTCTGGTTTCTGCCCCACTACTCTCGTGAAACTGATCTCCTTGAAGCCCCCAATGATTTCTCCGTTGACAAGTCCAGGGCACTACTTCTCAATCCTTATCTTTGTGACCGCCAAGCCGAGTCAGATCTTAAACAACGTCTCTGTCTTGAGAATCTCTTCCCTTGGCTTCCGCGCCACCTTTCCTTTTCTTTCCATGAGACCGATCACAACCAGTGCTGCAGATTCCATCGAATTAAGGAATGCTGTTGCCTACATGTGTGAATGAGCTCAAGTGAGTAAAGTACTGAAGTAGAGGACACCTAAAGTGAAACGTCTTCATGAATGTCCACGTGGCTGAGCAGCAAGCTAACCTTTCCTACATGTGCTAAAGAAGAAGAGTTGGGTTTTATTTTATTTACTTTTCCCTGGACTGTGTTGAATGACTATCATCTACAAGTTCAGGCTACTTTTGGCTGAGGATTAATGCACTGGGAGAGCTGAGAGAAAACTGAACAATAGAGCTGTCTTTTTCTTGACCAGTTCACCTTAGTTGCCCAAACTCTAAGTCTTTCCCGAATTCTTTCTCCTTTTTATTGTAGTAAAAGGAACATAACACAAAATCCACCATTTGGATCATTTTACAATTCACCGTACCATTCAGTGGAATTTACTACTGTCACAATGTTGTGCAACTATCACCACTGCCTAGCTGCAAAACATTTTCATCAACCAAGAGGAAACCTACACCCATTTTAAGGAGTCATTCCCTATTTCCCTCTCTTCCAAACCCCTGGCAACCACTAATGTAGAATCTTTTCTGTGTGTATGGATTTGCCACTGCTGGACATTTCATATAAATGGAACCATACAATATGTAGCCTTTCATGCCTGACTCCTTTCAATTAGTTGCATCCATCATGTAGCATGTATCAGAAATCCACTCACTGTTATGGCTGAATCCTTCATACCCTTTGAATACAAAATTAAAACTACGTTGAGAGTGAAGCTCTGTTTTAATGGCACATCTATTAGGCCAATTCATTGAAAGAAGCTGAAGATGGAGATATTGTTGTGAAATGATAATCGTTGAGAAGCCTCAGCCAATTGGATAACGAAAAGTTTGGGAAATGTTGCAAAAAATTATCTGCTTTATGTTAAAAGCCTATTAAACAAGGATGCAGGAGATTGTCTTTTTCTTGCAGGTAACTTAAATGAGGCAGAAAGAAATAACTGCCCTTTAGAACACATTTTGAAAGGATTCCATTTATTCTTAATAGACGAATGGGAGTACAGGAAGTTCACATCCAATATGGACTCCCTGTCCAAACACTGTTTATCGTTCTAGCCACCACTATCGAATTATATTTCTTGAGAGTAAGGCAGCTCAATTCCTGCATATTACTTTCTAAAATTCATCCATCAAATCCATTAATACAGTATAAACAAGAGTTGTTCAAGTTTAAGTGCGCTTCAAATATCAGGTATAAAGAACCCCCAGTAAGAAAAAGAATCCTATATCTCTTGCCAGAATGTGGTCAGCTCTGGGGCGCTCTGCTAGCTGAAAGACACATTCATTATTAAGGGGATAGAGGCTGTTTAAGTGGGATGAGAGCCAAAAAATTTTAACTACATATATGTGTTAAGAACAGTGCTGGGTTATCTCATATTCTATATCAGTCAAGGCTCACCGTTTTACATACGTGAAAAGCAAAGTTAAAAGTGTATTAGTAGGGCTTCCCTGTTGGCGCGGTGGTTAAGGATCCACCTGCCAGTGCACGGGACACACGTTTGAGCCCTGGTCCGGGAAGATCCCACATGCCACGGAGCAACTAAGACCATGTGCCACAACTACTGAGCCTGCGTGCTAGAGCCCGTGAACCACAGCTACTGAAGCCCACGCACCTAGACCCCGTGCTCAGCAACAACGAGAAGCCACCACAATGAGAAGCCCGCGTACTGCAACAAAGAGTAGCCCCCGCTCACCGCAACTAGAGAAAGCCCGCGCACAGCAACGAAGAGCCTAGGCAGCCAAAGATAAATAAATAAATACGTCTATTTTTAAGAAAAGTGTTTTAGTAACTTACTAAAAGGCACGCAACCAGTAAACGTGAGCAAGAATTCAATCCCAAATCTGTCACACTCAAGTTTAAGCTAATACTTGAGATTAATAAAAACGGCACTAAATTAAAAGTTCAGAGATATTTTTTATTTCATACTTTCACTAATGCTCTTTGGAGATAAATCATGTCATTTATATGGGCCTTAGTTTTCACAACTTTAATAGTTGGAAGCTTGACTAGATGATCTGTATGTAGTCTTCCAATTCTAAAATGTTCCACTAATTTGGACTGTTACAATAATTGCCCTTGCAATACATGCATGTTGCCACCAAGTAGCAGTAGAGACTACTAGTTCCTTTTTTACCCCTAGTGGGGGTGCATTTTGACAGCAGACTTATCCGTCAATAGTACAACCTGTTAGTATAACTATAAGATAACAAAATAATCTGGCATTCTTTCCTGTAAAAGAGAAGCTTTACATTGTGTCTGTGAATCATACCAGAATCACCTGCAGGTTTTTAAATATAGAGGAAATCCTGAACCCATTGAATGAGACTCTTCAGAGACAGGACTTGGGCATCTGGAATTTTGGGTTCCCATCATTTTTATATTTTATTTCATTTCATTTTTGCCGATGTACAATATTTGTCACATCCTTTTGAATCTTTAAAACTTTCTTTTTGTTTTAAATATTAGAATATTCCATAATCTTCACCTACTTTTCATAAGGTGTTATCTGTTATGTTTATTCGATCTTGTGCGTCTCCTGGTTAAGACTTCTTTCTTTCCTTTTTTTGTTTTTTTCGGGGCCCTGCCTCATGTCTTGCAGGATCTTAGTTCCCTGACCTGGGATTGGACCCCAGGGCCCCAGCAGTGAAAGCGTCATGTTCTAAATACTGGACCACCAGGGAAGTCCCAAGATTTCAGTTTTAAATGACTTCTTTCCCCACTCTAATTCATTCCTGGGATCAGTTTCATGTTTGGACATTAAAGCAACCTTGCATTGCCAGAATAAAGCTACTTTGATTCTGATATATGATTGTTTTACATACCATGGATACAGTTTGTGCTTCTCTTTACACATTTTGCATGCATATTCAAAGGAGAAACTGGCCTGTGATTCTATTCTCGTAATATTCTTTATAGATTTTTTGTTGCTTTTTTAAGATTCTATACTTTATGTTTTATTTATTTATTTTTGGCTGTATTGGGTCTTCATTGCTGCATGCGAGCTTTCTCTAGTTTCGGCGAGCGGGGGTCTATTCTTTGTTGCGGTGAGTAGGCTTCTCATTGCAGCCTTCTGACCCCATGGGCTTCTGACCCCATTCGTCAGTGCTACTTCAGGTCCTCACCCCTTCCCTTCTGACCCTGGGCGGTGAAATCCTCTTTCTTCGGCTGGCGTGCGGCAGAAAGTCAATGAGGCAAGAGTAGGTTTGGAGTATCCAAGGAGCAGAAAGGATGTCAGCGTGTGGAAAACAGAGCGAGCAAATTGGAGAGGAGAACGAAACAGTCAGAGAGGAAACAGAGGCCCAGATTTCTAGGTCTGTGGAGGCACTCTGAGGACTTTGCATTTTCTGTGAAGAAGCCACTGAAGAAATTTGAGTGACATGATCTGACTTATGTTTTAACAAGATCTCTCTGGATGCCACGCTGATTAGAGACTGTAGGAGAGCAAGGACAAGCCCCAGAAGACCAACAGTTGATTCAAAGAAATGATTACTCAAACATGGTCCCCCTCCTCAGTGAACACGCAGAGCAGCAATTGGCAAATAATGCCCACGAATCAAATCAGGCTCTCAGCCTGGATCTGTGGGACTGTGAGCTAATAATGGTTCTCACGTTTAGAAAGCTTGTTGAAGAGGAAAGAGGAGGAGAAGCTACAGAAACTGTATATGGCCCACAAAGCCTAAGATATTTCAAATTCAGAAAATGCTTTCCAACACCTGACGTAGAGCATGTGGCTGGTAGGAGGTCCTCAACCAAATTTGGAAGAGGAATACATGAGTCAGTTAGTTCCTGAAAACACTGTAAAGTGATAGGTGTCAAGAAACATTTACCCCTTCACCCTTAACCTTCACAAATGATGCCAGTTCCATTGAGCTATTGAAAAATACATTCTGGCTTTCAGAAAAATAACCCAGAGGACATTTTCTCACATACGCAAGGTCATAAACAACTGTCAAGTGAAGTTGAAATAGCAACAAATCAAATAATAACAAAAAACATTTTGACTGATTTTTAAATCTTAGAAAGCATTTTCATGTTCATTATCTAATTTAATCCTCAAATCAACGTCATGAGATAGTTATTATTTCCCCATTAGAAATGACCACATATGAAATCCTTAGTGATTGCTCAACAAAAGCTGAAATCTTGAGTGTTACATCTATTAAGGCCATGGTTGGGTGTTTTCCCATGGGAACATTGGATGCTAAAATCCACAGGGATTTTCAGCTCAAGATGGCAGACTAGGAAATATATTTACTTTCTGTTCCTCCTGAAACCATATCTAAATAAAACTGTAGAAATACCAAAATTAATCAACCAATAAAAGCCAAGATATTCTGGAAGTCGTCAACCACAGAAAGATTTCAACACATGTCGAGAAGGCAAGCAATGAAATGGAGGAGCCATGAATGAAATAATGAAGAAAAAAAGGCTGAACCTAAGTAAGGTCTGCACAAAGTCACTCAGCTTTTGCTGAGCTCTGGTTATAGTAAAGGGCAGAGGAAAGAAGAGGGGCTGAAAACAAGGAGACAAACGTCATTTTAGGAAAAACACTTCATTTAATGAGCTCCAGGGAACACTCAGCCTGCTGCCATACTAACTCATGAATTACAATGGATTGTTGGTAAGCAAGACAAGAAAACAGGGAAGAAACAAAAGAAACAAAAATCAAGACACTGTTTCTAACTGGACTCTTCTCAAATGAGATCGAGGAATTATGGTTCAATGCCACAGCTGTAAATCATTTCTGCTCTTGGAGAGGTTACAAAGGGCTTATAATATTTCCCTTGTTTTCAGACAGAATTTAGGTCTGAGCAAAAGCTTTTGTGTCCTCCAACCCCAAAATTTATTGGGGATGGAAGCCCAGATTTGCTGGGACATACCATAAAAAGAATCTCAAGAGCAGAGGGTCAAACTGATTTTGGAATATATGAATTATGCCCAGTATGAGTTTCAATAGGTTTATATATATATATACATTTTTACTGATCTATATGATTTTGGGTTCTGAAACTTCTACATGTCACATGCGTGATACATAACAGACAATGTCAGCCCCAGGAGGGAGAAAACACTCCAATGAAGCAAGCCAAAGAAACAAGTTTTAAGCAAGGTCAAGTGATGTGTAGACCAGGATTGTTCAATTCCTACCTGTCATGCTGAAGCTTCCAGCTCCTGAATAACAACACATGCTTCCCTTGTCCTAGACAGCCAAGAGTACGTCTCCTCTCTTGGGCATAAGAATCCCTAGAGTTACATATGGGTAGTAAAGAGTGGACCCAGCTGTCATACTCACAATGACCAAATTGTGTTGATCGTACTTTATACCAATACATCGCTCCACGCTGAAGTTGCAATAAATGATATATTTGCTTTCTAGACATGAATGAGACGCCTTACTGGATATAATCCAGGAAGGCCAGAGAAGCTGGCTTCTAATCCATATGGAACAATTCACTGGTGAATTTCTTTCAGGATAGACCATGATTTATCTAGAATATCATCTTTACATATCTGGATCCTTCAAACTAGACAAAGGGAAAATACGGGCTTCAAGCCTCAGTTAGAAATATGGAATGGTGCCATGCTGACAACTGGTGCTCCCTGACCTGTATCTTCTGAGATTAGAACACAGTGTGGTGGATGACCAATTCATGCGTTGAACAAAAGAAGACCTCCTACAGGGCAGTGTAGCTGTTCGTTACAGGTATGGCACTTAGGGCTAAGTACCATAAGGACTACAAGAAAAAAAGAAAAACAAGTAACACATGAAGCATATACGATAAGGAGGCACCACAGTCCAGAGCACAAGCTCTGGAATCACACAGGCTTGGATTGAATCCCGGCTAAGCCACTACCATCTATATACCCTGAAGGACAGGCCAAGGTTTAAATGTTCTTTTACCAAATTTCAAAACAGAAGTGAAGAAAGAACCTATCTGCCAGGAAGGGACATCGTGGGCTGCAGCATCCAGTCGGATCAGGGCTCTGCATCTCCTGCTCAGAAACCTTGGCCACCTGGCTCATGGTGATGCTGGCAGCTGAGCAGCCCTGGAGAAGGCGATCCTGTCTCCAGGTCTCGCAGAAGAGCTGGGGAGGTCTGCGGACGAGGTGGCCCACACCCTGGTAAGCTCTGGCTGCCTCCTGCCCTCAGGTCTGAGCAGGCTCTGGCCTCTGGGCCCCGTGGTGGGGAAGGCCTGGCCGATACATACGCAGGGCTGAGGGGCCTGCAGAGCCAGTCGCCAGGCAGGGTGAGCTCTGGAGGAGGCTTCCACAGTCCCCAACAGTCTCCGCATGGTGGCCCATCTGGTGCCAAACACCTGCCACCCACAGCCAGAAGTCCCAGCCACTAGAAAGTCCAGAAGGGGCCCTGCCCTTTGCCTTTGGGCCGGGGTTAAGCCAGCAGCTGGGCTTGCATGTGACCCCTGCATCACCCCCTGCCCCGCCTGCACTTTCTCTGTGACACGTACAATGGATATGTCATAAAGCCAGGCAGAGCCAGTGCTATAAATTCAGACGAGTTAGAATCTAGGAAGAGGCTCTCCCACTTTCATTCTCTGCTCTCAGATAAGGCAGGCAGTACCTCTAATATGGAAGCTATGGACACCACACCTCCTTCACACGCTGTCCTCTCCCATTCTGCTCCTGTTTTCCCCAGCACCCCATTTACGGCCCTGGCGGGCATCGGTGCTTCAGCAGGAAGCACGTCAGACCCCGAACCTATGGACACCACACCACCTTCACACGCTGTCATCTTCCATTCTGCTCCTGTTTTCCCGACCACCCCATTTACGGCCCTGGCGGGCATCGGTGCTTCAGCAGGAAGCACGTCAGACCCCGAACCTATGGACACCACACCACCTTCACACGCTGTCATCTTCCGTTCTGCTCCTGTTTTCCCGACCACCCCATTTACGGCCCTGGCGGGCATCGGTGCTTCAGCAGGAAGCACGTCAGACCCCGAACCTATGGACACCACACCACCTTCACACGCTGTCATCTTCCATTCTGCTCCTGTTTTTCCCAGCACCCCATTTACGGCCCTGCCGGGCATCGGTGCTTCAGCAGGAAGCCCGTCAGACCCCGAACCTATGGACACCACACCTCCTTCCCACGCTGTCATCTTCCATCCTGCTCCTCTTTACCCCAGCACCCCATTTACGGCTTAGGCCGGCACTGGTGCTTCAGCAGGCAGCACCTCTAACACCAAAGCTATGGACACCACACCTCCTTCCCAGGCTGTCATTTTCCAGTCTGCCCTGTCTCCAATAGAACCACTACCCATTTCACACCGCTGTTCCAAGTTCTGGGAACACACCACCCAGTGATAGCAATGCCTCAGCCCATGCCTCGACTCATTTACCTGCAACGTGAGCCAACAGATAGACCAACACTTCAAAGTTATGACAGAATGTTGAGTAAGTTATACGCTGGGAATTTCATTTATTATTATTAACAAGCACAACTGTAGTGCTTAGACTATAACAAGTACTATTCTAAGGGCTTACCAAATATTAACTCACTTATTCCTCATAATGGCAACCCTAGAGGTAGGGAATATTCATAATGTTCACTCTTCTGGGGGCAACTGAGGCCCAGAGACGTTGAAGAGCTTGCCTAATGCCACACAGTAAGTAGGTGGCAAAACCCGGGATTAAAACCAGACCGTCTAGACTTTCATCACTTTGCTGTGCCACCGTACTATAAGTTGTGGTTAGGGAAGGAACTAAATTGACAAGACTCTGAACTAAAAGGAGAAGGGAGAAATGAGAAAATGAGTGATCCTAGAAACTAGAGTAGAGTTAGGCTCAGCAATTTCTGGTGATGAGACCCGGAAGAACAAGAACTTGGTTGGAATATTAACTTGGGGTAGTATCTGAATCCATGGAGAAATGGTTTTGTTTTCTGTAAAATTTAGAAAGGTCAGTTGGATGAAGATTAATGAAGACAAAAGTAGAAAGGAAAAGAAAAAGGTGCCTTAAGGGAGACATAACCGCTTCCCTCTACGTACCCACAGTTGGGGTCCTGTGGGAAAGGATGGAGCTCTCTCTACCGGGTTGGTCACCAGGCTGAACAAGGAGAAACATGGCAACCATTGTACTGGTTTTGATGATCTCTCAAAACCAAGGCTTCAGTTTCCAAGAACGACCTACGGTAGCATAACTAGTGTGTGTCACGCATGCCACTAAGTGTGTTTCCAGTCACACATTTTAATTGGAGAACTACTTCCTATGAGTTAGGCATTAGTTCCCTATGGCTGCTGTAACAAATGACTACAAATGTGCTTGCTTCTAACACAACACACTTATTTTCTTATGGTTCTGCAAGACAGAGGTCCAAAACCAGTTTCCCTGGGCTGAAACCAGAAGTCGACAGGGCCATCCATCCTCCTTCTAGAGGCTCTAAGCGAGAATCTGTTTGTTTCCTCGCCAGCATTCCTTCACTTCTGGCCACATCAATGCAACCCCAACTTCGTCATCACATTCTCTTTGGAGTACAAATTCCCTCTGCCTCTCTCTTACGAGAACACCAGTGGTTATATTTGGGCCCATCCAGGTAGTCCAGGAGAATCTTCCCATCTGAGAACCATTACTTTCATCCCACTGGCAAAGTGCCTTCTGCCATTTAAGGTGACATTCACAGGTTCTGGAGAGTAGAATGTGGACATTTGGGGGCAATGGTATTATTCAGTCTACGACAAGGTAGATACTATTATCTTTCTCAGACGTAGCAAATGACGTTTAGGGAAGTAGTTTGTCTCAGGTCTACAATTTCCAGAGTAGAGACTTAAATTCTGCCACTGACACTTTAGGACACACCCTAAACAACTTGAATCTGTGTCCTTAACTACTGCATAATCCTTGGTTAAGAGTCACACTTAGGTATCAAGACCCAATTGAATACAACACAAGTACTGTCTCCTCTTTCACTATGTTTGCCTGGTGTACTGATGAATCTTGCCCAGAGCAGAAGAGTTCAGAAAATTGTTATGCAGGTTTACGAAGAGAAAGCATTTACTGTTTGACGTGCCCGGAGTAACGGAAGGCTTTTTCAAATAAAATATGCCACCAAAGAGTCAAGTGTCACAACAGAGGTAACCCCGTGGGAGTCACGAGACTAAAATTATCTCCAATTGTGCAGGAGAGAAAAGTTTCACTGAAGGCAGGTGTAGTTCAGCCAAGCCCTACAGCACAGAAGTAGGAATGTGGGTATGTACGAATGGGAAACAGTTTAATGCAGAATGGATGAGAAATATGAATTCGTCCTATTCTAAAACAACTGGCTTATTAACTCAGTAAATCGATTTAGTCAGTCAAACTAGCTTTAGCTGATTACTTATCCAGGGAATAGCTGTTTAGAGTAATTTTTGTCATAGAACAGTCAATAAAATGGTTGAACTATAGCTTTAGGCTTGCTAAGTGAAATAGATTGCTCTAGATGATTTTCAAGTGACTTACTTGGTAGTACTCACGAAATTGGGGGTTAACAATTGCTTAAGAAAACAAAGAGAATTGATTTTAAATAAAGTACTTACTGTGTGAACTATCTGTTCAGTAGCTCATGTTAAACGGATGTTTATAATCCCCACTGGACAACCAACTACTTTTTTGCAAATGGCAATGTGAATTGCTCTCGCATAAACTATAGCAATGACCACCTATCTAATTTGTTGTCCAAACCAGAAATGTTCTAACAATACTGGTGTCCTAATAAAAATAAGCACGAAGGGAACACACACTGGGTGTCTCCCGTGTGCCCGTGCATGCATCTATATCTCACTGAACCCCCATAACAGCCCCCAAGAGAGGGACTCTGAGTGTCCCCATGCTGCTTGTGGAGAAACAGGCACAGGAAGGTTCAATAGTCTATCTACCTTATATCACACAGAGGGTGGGAAAGCCCGTTTTTAAACCACCTGCCTCCAATTCCAGGTGCTAGGAGCCAGACTCAGCCTACAGCTCTCTTCTGCTCGCCTGGAGGTGAAACAAGGTGTCATGATTAGTCAAATCCCGGTCTTCACTCATCAAGGTAGCTTGAACACCTGCACGTCCTCCAAGTAGCATGTAGCATAAGCAATAAGATGTTTGCCCCGTGATCCTCCAGGAACTTGGAATCAGCTGTGCCTGGTTAGGCTGAGCTGGTTTAGAGTGGAGAGGACCACCGATCTTCCACCCGGGCAAGTGCCTTTTGACCTCCTGCCATCAGAGGGCCGAAAACTCCAGCCTGAGAATGTGCTGAGGCCTGTAGCCTAGTTAGGCCAGCTCAGAACAATGATGAGCACACGTTTTTCCAATCACCTTTCCTCATGCTCCCCATGCCTCATACTGCCCTGCTTCTTTATTCTTTATCCCACAGATACCCAAAGCCCCTTGCCTTTGGGGAGGCGGATTTGAGACCTATTGTCACGTCACGTCCTCGCTTGGCTGCCCTGTGAATAAACCTCCTCTTTGCTGCAAACCTCAGCATTTCAGTGTTTTGGCTTGCTGCGCCTCAGACGGAATGGTTGGGAGCAGTGGTACAGGACCCTTGCATGTGAGGGAAGCTGGTTCCTAGTAGTCACATTGCGGATGTTTTCTCCTCTCGGGGTGGGGGTGGGGCAGACATCCTGCTCTTCCAGAAAGGGAGAAACACAGGTGCCAAACCCTTGCCCTCAGCGTCACCCTCACCTAGGAGCTTGTTAGAAGCACAGAATCCAGGCCCCACCCAGAACTACTGAATACCAGCCTGCATTTAACAAGATCCCCAAGAGAGGCATACCCATATTAAAGTTGGAGAGGCACCAAGCTGTCATCGTCTTCTCCGCAGCTAATGAAAACGAAGCAAAGATTCATCCCGAGCCGACTCTGCCTCAGTCACCTGGATATCCCATGAGCTCATTTAATCCTCCCCAGAACCTGCAAATGAGACTGAGGGTCAGAGTGGTCTAGCACCCAAGGTTCCATAAAAGAACACGACCAAGGCTCACTGGAGCCCAGACTTCCAAAAAAGAAGGCCCCTGAGCACAGCATGGCACCACCACAGCCCAAACCGTGGGCCTGGAGGGTAGGCCAGGCTCCCCACGCAGAGTTCACACCATTCGACAGATGCCCACAGCAGACCACAAGGCAATAATGAGAAGTAACTTCTGATTGTGGAATCTCTGAATTTTGAGATTTAAAGAAAAAAATCTGTTTTCAGGGGATGGTTAAAACAGTTCTACCAAGGAGTAAAGAGAGGGCATCTCAAGGCTCCTTCTGGACTAAGAATTTAATGCCTACTTATTGAGAAATGCTCCGTGCATTTGCTCAGCCCTACGTCAAGATGAAGTTCTCTGTGCCCTAGAAGCTTAGGTTCTAAAAAGGCCACAGAAATGGGTGAGACCTAAAAAATGCCAGAACAATGCAACGGTCTTAATCAGACTGTCTTTGCTTTGCCTTGCTTACAAGTCACTGACTTTAAACTGAATATGGTGTCATGTCTTTATGTTTCTTGAAGCTTTGTTTTTTCAAAAGATCATATAAAGATTTTCTACCATGGTAAGACTTTTATATTGTATTTTTCTTAAACTGGACTGTGGTACATTTACCCTCCATCAGATGATTGCTTATAACTCACCTTGCTTTATTAAGAATACCGCTAGAGGCTTCTATGTGCCTACTAAAGAAAATACAATTTCAGGCCCATTGAAACCAATGAAAATCCAAGATTTCAGAGCACAAGATAATGAAAATTCTCTCTATCCGTGTCTCTTACTGCTTTTAATCTGTTAACAGTCCCTAAGTGTGTCAGATGAAAGGTACTGTCGCGGGAATTGACATCATTAACAGCATTCCATACAGGTAAGTCTTGATTGTTCCAATTTCTCAAAAAGTTGGACATATTTACTGCCTCTATGACATCTCTAGGGTGTGTGGAAGAAATAAAAATGAGGGCTGTACAATGTATTTCTCCAAATATACACACAAATAGTTTGCACATACAAACAGGGAAACCTTATAAATAATGTATGGGGAGCAAAGTATTGTCGGTAACGGAACTACTCATTTCGAAAGACAACACTGTCACCAAGTGTCCCCTCACCAAAACTGACTGGGAATTTTTGGGGGCCACCAAACCAGAGATGGAGATTTTCAGGCACATTCTTGCCAGAAGAGAGAGCCTAGGGCATAAACCACTCAACTTGTTGGCACGAATGCCAGGGCAACCCAAGCAAGGGGATGTACAAGCCTACGTGACGCTTGGAAGTAGGAAGCTTTGGGGGACTACACCTGGGCTGGTACTGGCCTCCCTCCCCAAAGGGACAAGGAGAGCAGAAACCTGGATGGAGTCAAGACAGAGAACAAAGCAAGGCAAGGCTGGGTATGGAGCAACGTGTGGATCCAGGAGCATGTGTCTCAGAACTGCCGGGGCTCTGCAGACCAGCTGCATACCCATTCTCCTTGACCCTCATGGGTATAATGAACTCAGGATGGGCAAATCCCGGCTGCCAAGTCACTTCCACCTGTCCATGGAGTTGACAGTTACTTGCTCACAGTGAACCAACCTCCCTGGACCTAACAGCTACCGCAGGAGGCGGTAGTGGAGAACAAGGTGATGACAACGACCAGATGCGAAGGAGCAAGAGACGTTCAGCGGACCGACTGGGTGGACTGATGGTGTGGGGTTAAGTCTGCAGAGCTAAAGGGGCCAGATGTAGAAAAGGGAAGGGGAACCATGAGGATATGGTCAAGCCCCATCGTATGGATATTTCATCCATATGTTGTATGCAAATCCCATTCAATTTGCTCTGAGTGAACAAGAGAGAACTAAATTATCCTTTAAACCATGTCAGTGACTTTATTTACCATCTCATTTGATGAGCTCATAGCCCAGGGGCAGAGGGAAATGGGAGCTGTGAGTCTGCCATCTCTCAGGAAGTCTCAGGCCTCAGAGGCCCCTCAGAGCCAAACTACCTCACCTTTTGCACTTTTCAAGCAACGTTATTCCTAAGTGCGAGTCACCCTCTTCATCAGGTTCTCCAAGAAACAGCAATCTCTCCCAATGAGAGAGGAAATATGGGCTACTTTGGCTTGCTGAGGCACAATATGTAGGTCTCCAAAATGGTACCTGCCTGGGGATTTTTCAAGAAAATTAAGCATCCGTGGTGATTTGTTTGTCTTCACATAACGTATGACCCAGATGTGCTGAGAAATAAGAAAAGGACGAACGAATCAAGGGTGGCTGATCCAAGGAGGCAAGGGGCAACTTCCACAGCCTACGTGGAAAGCTAGAGGGAGGGAACATCCAGCTGGTGGGAGCTGAAGACAGGGGCCAGTCCTCCTTGGGCTCGGGATGCCACCCCCTCTTCCTACATCTTCACGCTCTCCTTCTCTGTTGGCCCCTCCCAGCCATATTAAAGAGCCACAAGGAAATGCTCTCCTCCATTCCATTCTCCTGTCCTCCTATCCACCCCTCCCTTCTTTCCCTTTGCCATCAATTTCTTGACTTGCCCCCCATTTCTCCCCTCCCATCCACACTGCGGTCTGGTTTCTGCCCCACTACTCTCGCGAAACTGATCTCCTTGAAGCCCCCAATGATTTCTCCGTTGACAAGTCCAGGGCACTACTTCTCAATCCTTATCTTTGTGACCGCCAAGCCGAGTCAGATCTTAAACAACGTCTCTGTCTTGAAAATCTCTTCCCTTGGCTTCCGCGCCACCTTTCCTTTTCTTTCCATGAGACCGATCACAACCAGTGCTGCAGATTCCATCGAATTAAGGAATGCTGTTGCCTACATGTGTGAATGAGCTCAAGTGAGTAAAGTACTGAAGTAGAGGACACCTAAAGTGAAACGTCTTCATGAATGTCCACGTGGCTGAGCAGCAAGCTAACCTTTCCTACATGTGCTAAAGAAGAAGAGTTGGGTTTTATTTTATTTACTTTTCCCTGGACTGTGTTGAATGACTATCATCTACAAGTTCAGGCTACTTTTGGCTGAGGATTAATGCACTGGGAGAGCTGAGAGAAAA
Organism: Leucopleurus acutus; assembly: GCF_964270905.1. Classification (NCBI taxonomy): domain Eukaryota; kingdom Metazoa; phylum Chordata; class Mammalia; order Artiodactyla; family Delphinidae; genus Leucopleurus; species Leucopleurus acutus. The sequence goes on along the minus strand of NW_028138660.1, from coordinate 27,418 downwards.
CTGAACAATAGAGCTGTCTTTTTCTTGACCAGTTCACCTTAGTTGCCCAAACTCTAAGTCTTTCCCGAATTCTTTCTCCTTTTTATTGTAGTAAAAGGAACATAACACAAAATCCACCATTTGGATCATTTTACAATTCACCATACCATTCAGTGGAATTTACTACTGTCACAATGTTGTGCAACTATCACCACTGCCTAGCTGCAAAACATTTTCATCAACCAAGAGGAAACCTACACCCATTTTAAGGAGTCATTCCCTATTTCCCTCTCTTCCAAACCCCTGGCAACCACTAATGTAGAATCTTTTCTGTGTGTATGGATTTGCCACTGCTGGACATTTCATATAAATGGAACCATACAATATGTAGCCTTTCATGCCTGACTCCTTTCAATTAGTTGCATCCATCATGTAGCATGTATCAGAAATCCACTCACTGTTATGGCTGAATCCTTCATACCCTTTGAATACAAAATTAAAACTACGTTGAGAGTGAAGCTCTGTTTTAATGGCACATCTATTAGGCCAATTCATTGAAAGAAGCTGAAGATGGAGATATTGTTGTGAAATGATAATCGTTGAGAAGCCTCAGCCAATTGGATAACGAAAAGTTTGGGAAATGTTGCAAAAACTTATCTGCTTTATGTTAAAAGCCTATTAAACAAGGATGCAGGAGATTGTCTTTTTCTTGCAGGTAACTTAAATGAGGCAGAAAGAAATAACTGCCCTTTAGAACACATTTTGAAAGGATTCCATTTATTCTTAATAGACGAATGGGAGTACAGGAAGTTCACATCCAATATGGACTCCCTGTCCAAACACTGTTTATCGTTCTAGCCACCACTATCGAATTATATTTCTTGAGAGTAAGGCAGCTCAATTCCTGCATATTACTTTCTAAAATTCATCCATCAAATCCATTAATACAGTATAAACAAGAGTTGTTCAAGTTTAAGTGCGCTTCAAATATCAGGTATAAAGAACCCCCAGTAAGAAAAAGAATCCTATATCTCTTGCCAGAATGTGGTCAGCTCTGGGGCGCTCTGCTAGCTGAAAGACACATTCATTATTAAGGGGATAGAGGCTGTTTAAGTGGGATGAGAGCCAAAAAATTTTAACTACATATATGTGTTAAGAACAGTGCTGGGTTATCTCATATTCTATATCAGTCAAGGCTCACCGTTTGACATACGTGAAAAGCAAAGTTAAAAGTGTATTAGTAGGGCTTCCCTGTTGGCGCGGTGGTTAAGGATCCACCTGCCAGTGCACGGGACACACGTTTGAGCCCTGGTCCGGGAAGATCCCACATGCCACGGAGCAACTAAGACCATGTGCCACAACTACTGAGCCTGCGTGCTAGAGCCCGTGAACCACAGCTACTGAAGCCCACGCACCTAGACCCCGTGCTCAGCAACAACGAGAAGCCACCACAATGAGAAGCCCGCGTACTGCAACAAAGAGTAGCCCCCGCTCACCGCAACTAGAGAAAGCCCGCGCACAGCAACGAAGAGCCTAGGCAGCCAAAGATAAATAAATAAATACGTCTATTTTTAAGAAAAGTGTTTTAGTAACTTACTAAAAGGCACGCAACCAGTAAACGTGAGCACACTCAAGTTTAAGCTAATACTTGAGATTAATAAAAACGGCACTAAATTAAAAGTTCAGAGATATTTTTTATTTCATACTTTCACTAATGCTCTTTGGAGATAAATCATGTCATTTATATGGGCCTTAGTTTTCACAACTTTAATAGTTGGAACCTTGACTAGATGATCTGTATGTAGTCTTCCAATTCTAAAATGTTCCACTAATTTGGACTGCTACAATAATTGCCCTTGCAATACATGCATGCTGCCACCAAGTAGCAGTAGAGACTACTAGTTCCTTTTTTACCCCTAGTGGGGGTGCATTTTGACAGCAGACTTATCCGTCAATAGTACAACCTGTTAGTATAACTATAAGATAACAAAATAATCTGGCATTCTTGCCTGTAAAAGAGAAGCTTTACATTGTGTCTGTGAATCATACCAGAATCACCTGCAGGTTTTTAAATATAGAGGAAATCCTGAACCCATTGAATGAGACTCTTCAGAGACAGGACTTGGGCATCTGGAATTTTGGGTTCCCATCATTTGTATATTTTATTTCATTTTATTTTTGCCTATGTACAATATTTGTCACATCCTTTTGAATCTTTAAAACTTTCTTTTTGTTTTAAATTTTAGAATATTCCATAATCTTCACCTACTTTTCATAAGGTGTTATCTGTTATGTTTATTCGATCTTGTGCGTCTCCTGGTTAAGACTTCTTTCTTTCCTTTCTTTGTTTTTTTCGGGGCCCTGCCTCATGTCTTGCAGGATCTTAGTTCCCTGACCTGGGATTGGACCCCAGGGCCCCAGCAGTGAAAGCTTCATGTTCTAAATACTGGACCACCAGGGAAGTCCCAAGATTTCAGTTTTAAATGACTTCTTTCCCCACTCTAATTCATTCCTGGGATCAGTTTCATGTTTGGACATTAAAGCAACCTTGCGTTGCCAGAATAAAGCTACTTTGATTCTGATATATGATTGTTTTACATACCATGGATACAGTTTGTGCTTCTCTTTACACATTTTGCATGCATGTTCAAAGGAGAAACTGGCCTGTGATTCTATTCTCGTAATATTCTTTATCGATTTTTTTGTTGCTTTTTTAAGATTCTATACTTTATGTTTTATTTATTTATTTTTGGCTGCATTGGGTCTTCATTGCTGTATGCGAGCTTTCTCTAGTTTCGGCGAGCGGGGGTCTATTCTTTGTTGCGGTGAGTAGGCTTCTCATTGCAGCCTTCTGACCCCATGGGCTTCTGACCCCATTCGTCAGTGCTACTTCAGGTCCTCACCCCTTCCCTTCTGACCCTGGGCGGTGAAATCCTCTTTCTGCGGCTGGCGTGCGGCAGAAAGTCAATGAGGCAAGAGTAGGTTTGGAGTATCCAAGGAGCAGAAAGGATGTCAGCGTGTGGAAAACAGAGCGAGCAAATTGGAGAGGAGAACGAAACAGTCAGAGAGGAAACAGAGGCCCAGATTTCTAGGTCTGTGGAGGCACTCTGAGGACTTTGCATTTTCTGTGAAGAAGCCACTGAAGAAATTTGAGTGACATGATCTGACTTATGTTTTAACAAGATCTCTCTGGATGCCACGCTGATTAGAGACTGTAGGAGAGCAAGGACAAGCCCCAGAAGACCAACAGTTGATTCAAAGAAATGATTACTCAAACATGGTCCCCCTCCTCAGTGAACACGCAGAGCAGCAATTGGCAAATAATGCCCACGAATCAAATCAGGCTCTCAGCCTGGATCTGTGGGACTGTGAGCTAATAATGGTTCTCACGTTTAGAAAGCTTGTTGAAGAGGAAAGAGGAGGAGAAGCTACAGAAACTGTATATGGCCCACAAAGCCTAAGATATTTCAAATTCAGAAAATGCTTTCCAACACCTGACGTAGAGCATGTGGCTGGTAGGAGGTCCTCAACCAAATTTGGAAGAGGAATACATGAGTCAGTTAGTTCCTGAAAACACTGTAAAGTGATAGGTGTCAAGAAACATTTACCCCTTCACCCTTAACCTTCACAAATGATGCCAGTTCCATTGAGCTATTGAAAAATACATTCTGGCTTTCAGAAAAATAACCCAGAGGACATTTTCTCACATACGCAAGGTCATAAACAACTGTCAAGTGAAGTTGAAATAGCAACAAATCAAATAATAACAAAAAACATTTTGACTGATTTTTAAATCTTAGAAAGCATTTTCATGTTCATTATCTAATTTAATCCTCAAATCAACGTCATGAGATAGTTATTATTTCCCCATTAGAAATGACCACATATGAAATCCTTAGTGATTGCTCAACAAAAGCTGAAATCTTGAGTGTTACATCTATTAAGGCCATGGTTGGGTGTTTTCCCATGGGAACATTGGATGCTAAAATCCACAGGGATTTTCAGCTCAAGATGGCAGACTAGGAAATATATTTACTTTCTGTTCCTCCTGAAACCATATCTAAATAAAACTGTAGAAATACCAAAATTAATCAACCAATAAAAGCCAAGATATTCTGGAAGTCGTCAACCACAGAAAGATTTCAACACATGTCGAGAAGGCAAGCAATGAAATGGAGGAGCCATGAATGAAATAATGAAGAAAAAAAGGCTGAACCTAAGTAAGGTCTGCACAAAGTCACTCAGCTTTTGCTGAGCTCTGGTTATAGTAAAGGGCAGAGGAAAGAAGAGGGGCTGAAAACAAGGAGACAAACGTCATTTTAGGAAAAACACTTCATTTAATGAGCTCCAGGGAACACTCAGCCTGCTGCCATACTAACTCATGAATTACAATGGATTGTTGGTAAGCAAGACAAGAAAACAGGGAAGAAACAAAAGAAACAAAAATCAAGACACTGTTTCTAACTGGACTCTTCTCAAATGAGATCGAGGAATTATGGTTCAATGCCACAGCTGTAAATCATTTCTGCTCTTGGAGAGGTTACAAAGGGCTTATAATATTTCCCTTGTTTTCAGACAGAATTTAGGTCTGAGCAAAAGCTTTTGTGTCCTCCAACCCCAAAATTTATTGGGGATGGAAGCCCAGATTTGCTGGGACATACCATAAAAAGAATCTCAAGAGCAGAGGGTCAAACTGATTTTGGAATATATGAATTATGCCCAGTATGAGTTTCAATAGGTTTATATATATATATACATTTTTACTGATCTATATGATTTTGGGTTCTGAAACTTCTACATGTCACATGCGTGATACATAACAGACAATGTCAGCCCCAGGAGGGAGAAAACACTCCAATGAAGCAAGCCAAAGAAACAAGTTTTAAGCAAGGTCAAGTGATGTGTAGACCAGGATTGTTCAATTCCTACCTGTCATGCTGAAGCTTCCAGCTCCTGAATAACAACACATGCTTCCCTTGTCCTAGACAGCCAAGAGTACGTCTCCTCTCTTGGGCATAAGAATCCCTAGAGTTACATATGGGTAGTAAAGAGTGGACCCAGCTGTCATACTCACAATGACCAAATTGTGTTGATCGTACTTTATACCAATACATCGCTCCACGCTGAAGTTGCAATAAATGATATATTTGCTTTCTAGACATGAATGAGACGCCTTACTGGATATAATCCAGGAAGGCCAGAGAAGCTGGCTTCTAATCCATATGGAACAATTCACTGGTGAATTTCTTTCAGGATAGACCATGATTTATCTAGAATATCATCTTTACATATCTGGATCCTTCAAACTAGACAAAGGGAAAATACGGGCTTCAAGCCTCAGTTAGAAATATGGAATGGTGCCATGCTGACAACTGGTGCTCCCTGACCTGTATCTTCTGAGATTAGAACACAGTGTGGTGGATGACCAATTCATGCGTTGAACAAAAGAAGACCTCCTACAGGGCAGTGTAGCTGTTCGTTACAGGTATGGCACTTAGGGCTAAGTACCATAAGGACTACAAGAAAAAAAGAAAAACAAGTAACACATGAAGCATATACGATAAGGAGGCACCACAGTCCAGAGCACAAGCTCTGGAATCACACAGGCTTGGATTGAATCCCGGCTAAGCCACTACCATCTATATACCCTGAAGGACAGGCCAAGGTTTAAATGTTCTTTTACCAAATTTCAAAACAGAAGTGAAGAAAGAACCTATCTGCCAGGAAGGGACATCGTGGGCTGCAGCATCCAGTCGGATCAGGGCTCTGCATCTCCTGCTCAGAAACCTTGGCCACCTGGCTCATGGTGATGCTGGCAGCTGAGCAGCCCTGGAGAAGGCGATCCTGTCTCCAGGTCTCGCAGAAGAGCTGGGGAGGTCTGCGGACGAGGTGGCCCACACCCTGGTAAGCTCTGGCTGCCTCCTGCCCTCAGGTCTGAGCAGGCTCTGGCCTCTGGGCCCCGTGGTGGGGAAGGCCTGGCCGATACATACGCAGGGCTGAGGGGCCTGCAGAGCCAGTCGCCAGGCAGGGTGAGCTCTGGAGGAGGCTTCCACAGTCCCCAACAGTCTCCGCATGGTGGCCCATCTGGTGCCAAACACCTGCCACCCACAGCCAGAAGTCCCAGCCACTAGAAAGTCCAGAAGGGGCCCTGCCCTTTGCCTTTGGGCCGGGGTTAAGCCAGCAGCTGGGCTTGCATGTGACCCCTGCATCACCCCCTGCCCCGCCTGCACTTTCTCTGTGACACGTACAATGGATATGTCATAAAGCCAGGCAGAGCCAGTGCTATAAATTCAGACGAGTTAGAATCTAGGAAGAGGCTCTCCCACTTTCATTCTCTGCTCTCAGATAAGGCAGGCAGTACCTCTAATATGGAAGCTATGGACACCACACCTCCTTCACACGCTGTCCTCTCCCATTCTGCTCCTGTTTTCCCCAGCACCCCATTTACGGCCCTGGCGGGCATCGGTGCTTCAGCAGGAAGCACGTCAGACCCCGAACCTATGGACACCACACCACCTTCACACGCTGTCATCTTCCATTCTGCTCCTGTTTTCCCGACCACCCCATTTACGGCCCTGGCGGGCATCGGTGCTTCAGCAGGAAGCACGTCAGACCCCGAACCTATGGACACCACACCACCTTCACACGCTGTCATCTTCCGTTCTGCTCCTGTTTTCCCGACCACCCCATTTACGGCCCTGGCGGGCATCGGTGCTTCAGCAGGAAGCACGTCAGACCCCGAACCTATGGACACCACACCACCTTCACACGCTGTCATCTTCCATTCTGCTCCTGTTTTTCCCAGCACCCCATTTACGGCCCTGCCGGGCATCGGTGCTTCAGCAGGAAGCCCGTCAGACCCCGAACCTATGGACACCACACCTCCTTCCCACGCTGTCATCTTCCATCCTGCTCCTCTTTACCCCAGCACCCCATTTACGGCTTAGGCCGGCACTGGTGCTTCAGCAGGCAGCACCTCTAACACCAAAGCTATGGACACCACACCTCCTTCCCAGGCTGTCATTTTCCAGTCTGCCCTGTCTCCAATAGAACCACTACCCATTTCACACCGCTGTTCCAAGTTCTGGGAACACACCACCCAGTGATAGCAATGCCTCAGCCCATGCCTCGACTCATTTACCTGCAACGTGAGCCAACAGATAGACCAACACTTCAAAGTTATGACAGAATGTTGAGTAAGTTATACGCTGGGAATTTCATTTATTATTATTAACAAGCACAACTGTAGTGCTTAGACTATAACAAGTACTATTCTAAGGGCTTACCAAATATTAACTCACTTATTCCTCATAATGGCAACCCTAGAGGTAGGGAATATTCATAATGTTCACTCTTCTGGGGGCAACTGAGGCCCAGAGACGTTGAAGAGCTTGCCTAATGCCACACAGTAAGTAGGTGGCAAAACCCGGGATTAAAACCAGACCGTCTAGACTTTCATCACTTTGCTGTGCCACCGTACTATAAGTTGTGGTTAGGGAAGGAACTAAATTGACAAGACTCTGAACTAAAAGGAGAAGGGAGAAATGAGAAAATGAGTGATCCTAGAAACTAGAGTAGAGTTAGGCTCAGCAATTTCTGGTGATGAGACCCGGAAGAACAAGAACTTGGTTGGAATATTAACTTGGGGTAGTATCTGAATCCATGGAGAAATGGTTTTGTTTTCTGTAAAATTTAGAAAGGTCAGTTGGATGAAGATTAATGAAGACAAAAGTAGAAAGGAAAAGAAAAAGGTGCCTTAAGGGAGACATAACCGCTTCCCTCTACGTACCCACAGTTGGGGTCCTGTGGGAAAGGATGGAGCTCTCTCTACCGGGTTGGTCACCAGGCTGAACAAGGAGAAACATGGCAACCATTGTACTGGTTTTGATGATCTCTCAAAACCAAGGCTTCAGTTTCCAAGAACGACCTACGGTAGCATAACTAGTGTGTGTCACGCATGCCACTAAGTGTGTTTCCAGTCACACATTTTAATTGGAGAACTACTTCCTATGAGTTAGGCATTAGTTCCCTATGGCTGCTGTAACAAATGACTACAAATGTGCTTGCTTCTAACACAACACACTTATTTTCTTATGGTTCTGCAAGACAGAGGTCCAAAACCAGTTTCCCTGGGCTGAAACCAGAAGTCGACAGGGCCATCCATCCTCCTTCTAGAGGCTCTAAGCGAGAATCTGTTTGTTTCCTCGCCAGCATTCCTTCACTTCTGGCCACATCAATGCAACCCCAACTTCGTCATCACATTCTCTTTGGAGTACAAATTCCCTCTGCCTCTCTCTTACGAGAACACCAGTGGTTATATTTGGGCCCATCCAGGTAGTCCAGGAGAATCTTCCCATCTGAGAACCATTACTTTCATCCCACTGGCAAAGTGCCTTCTGCCATTTAAGGTGACATTCACAGGTTCTGGAGAGTAGAATGTGGACATTTGGGGGCAATGGTATTATTCAGTCTACGACAAGGTAGATACTATTATCTTTCTCAGACGTAGCAAATGACGTTTAGGGAAGTAGTTTGTCTCAGGTCTACAATTTCCAGAGTAGAGACTTAAATTCTGCCACTGACACTTTAGGACACACCCTAAACAACTTGAATCTGTGTCCTTAACTACTGCATAATCCTTGGTTAAGAGTCACACTTAGGTATCAAGACCCAATTGAATACAACACAAGTACTGTCTCCTCTTTCACTATGTTTGCCTGGTGTACTGATGAATCTTGCCCAGAGCAGAAGAGTTCAGAAAATTGTTATGCAGGTTTACGAAGAGAAAGCATTTACTGTTTGACGTGCCCGGAGTAACGGAAGGCTTTTTCAAATAAAATATGCCACCAAAGAGTCAAGTGTCACAACAGAGGTAACCCCGTGGGAGTCACGAGACTAAAATTATCTCCAATTGTGCAGGAGAGAAAAGTTTCACTGAAGGCAGGTGTAGTTCAGCCAAGCCCTACAGCACAGAAGTAGGAATGTGGGTATGTACGAATGGGAAACAGTTTAATGCAGAATGGATGAGAAATATGAATTCGTCCTATTCTAAAACAACTGGCTTATTAACTCAGTAAATCGATTTAGTCAGTCAAACTAGCTTTAGCTGATTACTTATCCAGGGAATAGCTGTTTAGAGTAATTTTTGTCATAGAACAGTCAATAAAATGGTTGAACTATAGCTTTAGGCTTGCTAAGTGAAATAGATTGCTCTAGATGATTTTCAAGTGACTTACTTGGTAGTACTCACGAAATTGGGGGTTAACAATTGCTTAAGAAAACAAAGAGAATTGATTTTAAATAAAGTACTTACTGTGTGAACTATCTGTTCAGTAGCTCATGTTAAACGGATGTTTATAATCCCCACTGGACAACCAACTACTTTTTTGCAAATGGCAATGTGAATTGCTCTCGCATAAACTATAGCAATGACCACCTATCTAATTTGTTGTCCAAACCAGAAATGTTCTAACAATACTGGTGTCCTAATAAAAATAAGCACGAAGGGAACACACACTGGGTGTCTCCCGTGTGCCCGTGCATGCATCTATATCTCACTGAACCCCCATAACAGCCCCCAAGAGAGGGACTCTGAGTGTCCCCATGCTGCTTGTGGAGAAACAGGCACAGGAAGGTTCAATAGTCTATCTACCTTATATCACACAGAGGGTGGGAAAGCCCGTTTTTAAACCACCTGCCTCCAATTCCAGGTGCTAGGAGCCAGACTCAGCCTACAGCTCTCTTCTGCTCGCCTGGAGGTGAAACAAGGTGTCATGATTAGTCAAATCCCGGTCTTCACTCATCAAGGTAGCTTGAACACCTGCACGTCCTCCAAGTAGCATGTAGCATAAGCAATAAGATGTTTGCCCCGTGATCCTCCAGGAACTTGGAATCAGCTGTGCCTGGTTAGGCTGAGCTGGTTTAGAGTGGAGAGGACCACCGATCTTCCACCCGGGCAAGTGCCTTTTGACCTCCTGCCATCAGAGGGCCGAAAACTCCAGCCTGAGAATGTGCTGAGGCCTGTAGCCTAGTTAGGCCAGCTCAGAACAATGATGAGCACACGTTTTTCCAATCACCTTTCCTCATGCTCCCCATGCCTCATACTGCCCTGCTTCTTTATTCTTTATCCCACAGATACCCAAAGCCCCTTGCCTTTGGGGAGGCGGATTTGAGACCTATTGTCACGTCACGTCCTCGCTTGGCTGCCCTGTGAATAAACCTCCTCTTTGCTGCAAACCTCAGCATTTCAGTGTTTTGGCTTGCTGCGCCTCAGACGGAATGGTTGGGAGCAGTGGTACAGGACCCTTGCATGTGAGGGAAGCTGGTTCCTAGTAGTCACATTGCGGATGTTTTCTCCTCTCGGGGTGGGGGTGGGGCAGACATCCTGCTCTTCCAGAAAGGGAGAAACACAGGTGCCAAACCCTTGCCCTCAGCGTCACCCTCACCTAGGAGCTTGTTAGAAGCACAGAATCCAGGCCCCACCCAGAACTACTGAATACCAGCCTGCATTTAACAAGATCCCCAAGAGAGGCATACCCATATTAAAGTTGGAGAGGCACCAAGCTGTCATCGTCTTCTCCGCAGCTAATGAAAACGAAGCAAAGATTCATCCCGAGCCGACTCTGCCTCAGTCACCTGGATATCCCATGAGCTCATTTAATCCTCCCCAGAACCTGCAAATGAGACTGAGGGTCAGAGTGGTCTAGCACCCAAGGTTCCATAAAAGAACACGACCAAGGCTCACTGGAGCCCAGACTTCCAAAAAAGAAGGCCCCTGAGCACAGCATGGCACCACCACAGCCCAAACCGTGGGCCTGGAGGGTAGGCCAGGCTCCCCACGCAGAGTTCACACCATTCGACAGATGCCCACAGCAGACCACAAGGCAATAATGAGAAGTAACTTCTGATTGTGGAATCTCTGAATTTTGAGATTTAAAGAAAAAAATCTGTTTTCAGGGGATGGTTAAAACAGTTCTACCAAGGAGTAAAGAGAGGGCATCTCAAGGCTCCTTCTGGACTAAGAATTTAATGCCTACTTATTGAGAAATGCTCCGTGCATTTGCTCAGCCCTACGTCAAGATGAAGTTCTCTGTGCCCTAGAAGCTTAGGTTCTAAAAAGGCCACAGAAATGGGTGAGACCTAAAAAATGCCAGAACAATGCAACGGTCTTAATCAGACTGTCTTTGCTTTGCCTTGCTTACAAGTCACTGACTTTAAACTGAATATGGTGTCATGTCTTTATGTTTCTTGAAGCTTTGTTTTTTCAAAAGATCATATAAAGATTTTCTACCATGGTAAGACTTTTATATTGTATTTTTCTTAAACTGGACTGTGGTACATTTACCCTCCATCAGATGATTGCTTATAACTCACCTTGCTTTATTAAGAATACCGCTAGAGGCTTCTATGTGCCTACTAAAGAAAATACAATTTCAGGCCCATTGAAACCAATGAAAATCCAAGATTTCAGAGCACAAGATAATGAAAATTCTCTCTATCCGTGTCTCTTACTGCTTTTAATCTGTTAACAGTCCCTAAGTGTGTCAGATGAAAGGTACTGTCGCGGGAATTGACATCATTAACAGCATTCCATACAGGTAAGTCTTGATTGTTCCAATTTCTCAAAAAGTTGGACATATTTACTGCCTCTATGACATCTCTAGGGTGTGTGGAAGAAATAAAAATGAGGGCTGTACAATGTATTTCTCCAAATATACACACAAATAGTTTGCACATACAAACAGGGAAACCTTATAAATAATGTATGGGGAGCAAAGTATTGTCGGTAACGGAACTACTCATTTCGAAAGACAACACTGTCACCAAGTGTCCCCTCACCAAAACTGACTGGGAATTTTTGGGGGCCACCAAACCAGAGATGGAGATTTTCAGGCACATTCTTGCCAGAAGAGAGAGCCTAGGGCATAAACCACTCAACTTGTTGGCACGAATGCCAGGGCAACCCAAGCAAGGGGATGTACAAGCCTACGTGACGCTTGGAAGTAGGAAGCTTTGGGGGACTACACCTGGGCTGGTACTGGCCTCCCTCCCCAAAGGGACAAGGAGAGCAGAAACCTGGATGGAGTCAAGACAGAGAACAAAGCAAGGCAAGGCTGGGTATGGAGCAACGTGTGGATCCAGGAGCATGTGTCTCAGAACTGCCGGGGCTCTGCAGACCAGCTGCATACCCATTCTCCTTGACCCTCATGGGTATAATGAACTCAGGATGGGCAAATCCCGGCTGCCAAGTCACTTCCACCTGTCCATGGAGTTGACAGTTACTTGCTCACAGTGAACCAACCTCCCTGGACCTAACAGCTACCGCAGGAGGCGGTAGTGGAGAACAAGGTGATGACAACGACCAGATGCGAAGGAGCAAGAGACGTTCAGCGGACCGACTGGGTGGACTGATGGTGTGGGGTTAAGTCTGCAGAGCTAAAGGGGCCAGATGTAGAAAAGGGAAGGGGAACCATGAGGATATGGTCAAGCCCCATCGTATGGATATTTCATCCATATGTTGTATGCAAATCCCATTCAATTTGCTCTGAGTGAACAAGAGAGAACTAAATTATCCTTTAAACCATGTCAGTGACTTTATTTACCATCTCATTTGATGAGCTCATAGCCCAGGGGCAGAGGGAAATGGGAGCTGTGAGTCTGCCATCTCTCAGGAAGTCTCAGGCCTCAGAGGCCCCTCAGAGCCAAACTACCTCACCTTTTGCACTTTTCAAGCAACGTTATTCCTAAGTGCGAGTCACCCTCTTCATCAGGTTCTCCAAGAAACAGCAATCTCTCCCAATGAGAGAGGAAATATGGGCTACTTTGGCTTGCTGAGGCACAATATGTAGGTCTCCAAAATGGTACCTGCCTGGGGATTTTTCAAGAAAATTAAGCATCCGTGGTGATTTGTTTGTCTTCACATAACGTATGACCCAGATGTGCTGAGAAATAAGAAAAGGACGAACGAATCAAGGGTGGCTGATCCAAGGAGGCAAGGGGCAACTTCCACAGCCTACGTGGAAAGCTAGAGGGAGGGAACATCCAGCTGGTGGGAGCTGAAGACAGGGGCCAGTCCTCCTTGGGCTCGGGATGCCACCCCCTCTTCCTACATCTTCACGCTCTCCTTCTCTGTTGGCCCCTCCCAGCCATATTAAAGAGCCACAAGGAAATGCTCTCCTCCATTCCATTCTCCTGTCCTCCTATCCACCCCTCCCTTCTTTCCCTTTGCCATCAATTTCTTGACTTGCCCCCCATTTCTCCCCTCCCATCCACACTGCGGTCTGGTTTCTGCCCCACTACTCTCGCGAAACTGATCTCCTTGAAGCCCCCAATGATTTCTCCGTTGACAAGTCCAGGGCACTACTTCTCAATCCTTATCTTTGTGACCGCCAAGCCGAGTCAGATCTTAAACAACGTCTCTGTCTTGAAAATCTCTTCCCTTGGCTTCCGCGCCACCTTTCCTTTTCTTTCCATGAGACCGATCACAACCAGTGCTGCAGATTCCATCGAATTAAGGAATGCTGTTGCCTACATGTGTGAATGAGCTCAAGTGAGTAAAGTACTGAAGTAGAGGACACCTAAAGTGAAACGTCTTCATGAATGTCCACGTGGCTGAGCAGCAAGCTAACCTTTCCTACATGTGCTAAAGAAGAAGAGTTGGGTTTTATTTTATTTACTTTTCCCTGGACTGTGTTGAATGACTATCATCTACAAGTTCAGGCTACTTTTGGCTGAGGATTAATGCACTGGGAGAGCTGAGAGAAAACTGAACAATAGAGCTGTCTTTTTCTTGACCAGTTCACCTTAGTTGCCCAAACTCTAAGTCTTTCCCGAATTCTTTCTCCTTTTTATTGTAGTAAAAGGAACATAACACAAAATCCACCATTTGGATCATTTTACAATTCACCATACCATTCAGTGGAATTTACTACTGTCACAATGTTGTGCAACTATCACCACTGCCTAGCTGCAAAACATTTTCATCAACCAAGAGGAAACCTACACCCATTTTAAGGAGTCATTCCCTATTTCCCTCTCTTCCAAACCCCTGGCAACCACTAATGTAGAATCTTTTCTGTGTGTATGGATTTGCCACTGCTGGACATTTCATATAAATGGAACCATACAATATGTAGCCTTTCATGCCTGACTCCTTTCAATTAGTTGCATCCATCATGTAGCATGTATCAGAAATCCACTCACTGTTATGGCTGAATCCTTCATACCCTTTGAATACAAAATTAAAACTACGTTGAGAGTGAAGCTCTGTTTTAATGGCACATCTATTAGGCCAATTCATTGAAAGAAGCTGAAGATGGAGATATTGTTGTGAAATGATAATCGTTGAGAAGCCTCAGCCAATTGGATAACGAAAAGTTTGGGAAATGTTGCAAAAACTTATCTGCTTTATGTTAAAAGCCTATTAAACAAGGATGCAGGAGATTGTCTTTTTCTTGCAGGTAACTTAAATGAGGCAGAAAGAAATAACTGCCCTTTAGAACACATTTTGAAAGGATTCCATTTATTCTTAATAGACGAATGGGAGTACAGGAAGTTCACATCCAATATGGACTCCCTGTCCAAACACTGTTTATCGTTCTAGCCACCACTATCGAATTATATTTCTTGAGAGTAAGGCAGCTCAATTCCTGCATATTACTTTCTAAAATTCATCCATCAAATCCATTAATACAGTATAAACAAGAGTTGTTCAAGTTTAAGTGCGCTTCAAATATCAGGTATAAAGAACCCCCAGTAAGAAAAAGAATCCTATATCTCTTGCCAGAATGTGGTCAGCTCTGGGGCGCTCTGCTAGCTGAAAGACACATTCATTATTAAGGGGATAGAGGCTGTTTAAGTGGGATGAGAGCCAAAAAATTTTAACTACATATATGTGTTAAGAACAGTGCTGGGTTATCTCATATTCTATATCAGTCAAGGCTCACCGTTTGACATACGTGAAAAGCAAAGTTAAAAGTGTATTAGTAGGGCTTCCCTGTTGGCGCGGTGGTTAAGGATCCACCTGCCAGTGCACGGGACACACGTTTGAGCCCTGGTCCGGGAAGATCCCACATGCCACGGAGCAACTAAGACCATGTGCCACAACTACTGAGCCTGCGTGCTAGAGCCCGTGAACCACAGCTACTGAAGCCCACGCACCTAGACCCCGTGCTCAGCAACAACGAGAAGCCACCACAATGAGAAGCCCGCGTACTGCAACAAAGAGTAGCCCCCGCTCACCGCAACTAGAGAAAGCCCGCGCACAGCAACGAAGAGCCTAGGCAGCCAAAGATAAATAAATAAATACGTCTATTTTTAAGAAAAGTGTTTTAGTAACTTACTAAAAGGCACGCAACCAGTAAACGTGAGCACACTCAAGTTTAAGCTAATACTTGAGATTAATAAAAACGGCACTAAATTAAAAGTTCAGAGATATTTTTTATTTCATACTTTCACTAATGCTCTTTGGAGATAAATCATGTCATTTATATGGGCCTTAGTTTTCACAACTTTAATAGTTGGAACCTTGACTAGATGATCTGTATGTAGTCTTCCAATTCTAAAATGTTCCACTAATTTGGACTGCTACAATAATTGCCCTTGCAATACATGCATGCTGCCACCAAGTAGCAGTAGAGACTACTAGTTCCTTTTTTACCCCTAGTGGGGGTGCATTTTGACAGCAGACTTATCCGTCAATAGTACAACCTGTTAGTATAACTATAAGATAACAAAATAATCTGGCATTCTTGCCTGTAAAAGAGAAGCTTTACATTGTGTCTGTGAATCATACCAGAATCACCTGCAGGTTTTTAAATATAGAGGAAATCCTGAACCCATTGAATGAGACTCTTCAGAGACAGGACTTGGGCATCTGGAATTTTGGGTTCCCATCATTTGTATATTTTATTTCATTTTATTTTTGCCTATGTACAATATTTGTCACATCCTTTTGAATCTTTAAAACTTTCTTTTTGTTTTAAATTTTAGAATATTCCATAATCTTCACCTACTTTTCATAAGGTGTTATCTGTTATGTTTATTCGATCTTGTGCGTCTCCTGGTTAAGACTTCTTTCTTTCCTTTCTTTGTTTTTTTCGGGGCCCTGCCTCATGTCTTGCAGGATCTTAGTTCCCTGACCTGGGATTGGACCCCAGGGCCCCAGCAGTGAAAGCTTCATGTTCTAAATACTGGACCACCAGGGAAGTCCCAAGATTTCAGTTTTAAATGACTTCTTTCCCCACTCTAATTCATTCCTGGGATCAGTTTCATGTTTGGACATTAAAGCAACCTTGCGTTGCCAGAATAAAGCTACTTTGATTCTGATATATGATTGTTTTACATACCATGGATACAGTTTGTGCTTCTCTTTACACATTTTGCATGCATGTTCAAAGGAGAAACTGGCCTGTGATTCTATTCTCGTAATATTCTTTATCGATTTTTTTGTTGCTTTTTTAAGATTCTATACTTTATGTTTTATTTATTTATTTTTGGCTGCATTGGGTCTTCATTGCTGTATGCGAGCTTTCTCTAGTTTCGGCGAGCGGGGGTCTATTCTTTGTTGCGGTGAGTAGGCTTCTCATTGCAGCCTTCTGACCCCATGGGCTTCTGACCCCATTCGTCAGTGCTACTTCAGGTCCTCACCCCTTCCCTTCTGACCCTGGGCGGTGAAATCCTCTTTCTGCGGCTGGCGTGCGGCAGAAAGTCAATGAGGCAAGAGTAGGTTTGGAGTATCCAAGGAGCAGAAAGGATGTCAGCGTGTGGAAAACAGAGCGAGCAAATTGGAGAGGAGAACGAAACAGTCAGAGAGGAAACAGAGGCCCAGATTTCTAGGTCTGTGGAGGCACTCTGAGGACTTTGCATTTTCTGTGAAGAAGCCACTGAAGAAATTTGAGTGACATGATCTGACTTATGTTTTAACAAGATCTCTCTGGATGCCACGCTGATTAGAGACTGTAGGAGAGCAAGGACAAGCCCCAGAAGACCAACAGTTGATTCAAAGAAATGATTACTCAAACATGGTCCCCCTCCTCAGTGAACACGCAGAGCAGCAATTGGCAAATAATGCCCACGAATCAAATCAGGCTCTCAGCCTGGATCTGTGGGACTGTGAGCTAATAATGGTTCTCACGTTTAGAAAGCTTGTTGAAGAGGAAAGAGGAGGAGAAGCTACAGAAACTGTATATGGCCCACAAAGCCTAAGATATTTCAAATTCAGAAAATGCTTTCCAACACCTGACGTAGAGCATGTGGCTGGTAGGAGGTCCTCAACCAAATTTGGAAGAGGAATACATGAGTCAGTTAGTTCCTGAAAACACTGTAAAGTGATAGGTGTCAAGAAACATTTACCCCTTCACCCTTAACCTTCACAAATGATGCCAGTTCCATTGAGCTATTGAAAAATACATTCTGGCTTTCAGAAAAATAACCCAGAGGACATTTTCTCACATACGCAAGGTCATAAACAACTGTCAAGTGAAGTTGAAATAGCAACAAATCAAATAATAACAAAAAACATTTTGACTGATTTTTAAATCTTAGAAAGCATTTTCATGTTCATTATCTAATTTAATCCTCAAATCAACGTCATGAGATAGTTATTATTTCCCCATTAGAAATGACCACATATGAAATCCTTAGTGATTGCTCAACAAAAGCTGAAATCTTGAGTGTTACATCTATTAAGGCCATGGTTGGGTGTTTTCCCATGGGAACATTGGATGCTAAAATCCACAGGGATTTTCAGCTCAAGATGGCAGACTAGGAAATATATTTACTTTCTGTTCCTCCTGAAACCATATCTAAATAAAACTGTAGAAATACCAAAATTAATCAACCAATAAAAGCCAAGATATTCTGGAAGTCGTCAACCACAGAAAGATTTCAACACATGTCGAGAAGGCAAGCAATGAAATGGAGGAGCCATGAATAAAATAATGAAGAAAAAAAGGCTGAGCCTAAGTAAGGTCTGCACAAAGTCACTCAGCTTTTGCTGAGCTCTGGTTATAGTAAAGGGCAGAGGAAAGAAGAGGGGCTGAAAACAAGGAGACAAACGTCATTTTAGGAAAAACACTTCATTTAATGAGCTCCAGGGAACACTCAGCCTGCTGCCATACTAACTCATGAATTACAATGGATTGTTGGTAAGCAAGACAAGAAAACAGGGAAGAAACAAAAGAAACAAAAATCAAGACACTGTTTCTAACTGGACTCTTCTCAAATGAGATCGAGGAATTATGGTTCAATGCCACAGCTGTAAATCATTTCTGCTCTTGGAGAGGTTACAAAGGGCTTATAATATTTCCCTTGTTTTCAGACAGAATTTAGGTCTGAGCAAAAGCTTTTGTGTCCTCCAACCCCAAAATTTATTGGGGATGGAAGCCCAGATTTGCTGGGACATACCATAAAAAGAATCTCAAGAGCAGAGGGTCAAACTGATTTTGGAATATATGAATTATGCCCAGTGTGAGTTTCAATAGGTTTATATATATATATACATTTTTACTGATCTATATGATTTTGGGTTCTGAAACTTCTACATGTCACATGCGTGATACATAACAGACAATGTCAGCCCCAGGAGGGAGAAAACACTCCAATGAAGCAAGCCAAAGAAACAAGTTTTAAGCAAGGTCAAGTGATGTGTAGACCAGGATTGTTCAATTCCTACCTGTCATGCTGAAGCTTCCAGCTCCTGAATAACAACACATGCTTCCCTTGTCCTAGACAGCCAAGAGTACGTCTCCTCTCTTGGGCATAAGAATCCCTAGAGTTACATATGGGTAGTAAAGAGTGGACCCAGCTGTCATACTCACAATGACCAAATTGTGTTGATCGTACTTTATACCAATACATCGCTCCACGCTGAAGTTGCAATAAATGATATATTTGCTTTCTAGACATGAATGAGACGCCTTACTGGATATACTCCAGGAAGGCCAGAGAAGCTGGCTTCTAATCCATATGGAACAATTCACTGGTGAATTTCTTTCAGGATAGCCCATGATTTATCTAGAATATCATCTTTACATATCTGGATCCTTCAAACTAGACAAAGGGAAAATAGGGGCTTCAAGCCTCAGTTAGAAATATGGAATGGTGCCATGCTGACAACTGGTGCTCCCTGACCTGTATCTTCTGAGATTAGAACACAGTGTGGTGGATGACCAATTCATGCGTTGAACAAAAGAAGACCTCCTACAGGGCAGTGTAGCTGTTCGTTACAGGTATGGCACTTAGGGCTAAGTACCATAAGGACTACAAGAAAAAAAGAAAAACAAGTAACACATGAAGCATATACGATAAGGAGGCACCACAGTCCAGAGCACAAGCTCTGGAATCACACAGGCTTGGATCGAATCCCGGCTAAGCCACTACCATCTATATACCCTGAAGGACAGGCCAAGGTTTAAATGTTCTTTTACCAAATTTCAAAACAGAAGTGAAGAAAGAACCTATCTGCCAGGAAGGGACATCGTGGGCTGCAGCATCCAGTCGGATCAGGGCTCTGCATCTCCTGCTCAGAAACCTTGGCCACCTGGCTCATGGTGATGCTGGCAGCTGAGCAGCCCTGGAGAAGGCGATCCTGTCTCCAGGTCTCGCAGAGGAGCTGGGGAGGTCTGCGGACGAGGTGGCCCACACCCTGGTAAGCTCTGGCTGCCTCCTGCCCTCAGGTCTGAGCAGGCTCTGGCCTCTGGCCCTGTGGTGGGGAAGGCCTGGCCGATACATACGCAGGGCTGAGGGGCCTGCAGAGCCAGTCGCCAGGCAGGGTGAGCTCTGGAGGAGGCTTCCACAGTCCCCAACAGTCTCCGCATGGTGGCCCATCTGGTGCCAAACACCTGCCACCCACAGCCAGAAGTCCCAGCCACTAGAAAGTCCAGAAGGGGCCCTGCCCTTTGCCTTTGGGCCGGGGTTAAGCCAGCAGCTGGGCTTGCATGTGACCCCTGCATCACCCCCTGCCCCGCCTGCACTTTCTCTGTGACACGTACAATGGATATGTCATAAAGCCAGGCAGAGTCAGTGCTATAAATTCAGAGGAGTTAGAATCTAGGAAGAGGCTCTCCCACTTTCATTCTCTGCTCTCAGATAAGGCAGGCAGTACCTCTAATATGGAAGCTATGGACACCACACCTCCTTCACACGCTGTCCTCTCCCATTCTGCTCCTGTTTTCCCCAGCACCCCATTTACGGCCCTGGCGGGCATCGGTGCTTCAGCAGGAAGCACGTCAGACCCCGAACCTATGGACACCACACCACCTTCACACGCTGTCATCTTCCATTCTGCTCCTGTTTTCCCGACCACCCCATTTACGGCCCTGGTGGGCATCGGTGCTTCAGCAGGAAGCACGTCAGACCCCGAACCTATGGACACCACACCACCTTCACACGCTGTCATCTTCCATTCTGCTCCTGTTTTCCCGACCACCCCATTTACGGCCCTGGCGGGCATCGGTGCTTCAGCAGGAAGCACGTCAGACCCCGAACCTATGGACACCACACCACCTTCACATGCTGTCATCTTCCGTTCTGCTCGTGTTTTCCCGACCACCCCATTTACGGCCCTGGCGGGCATCGGTGCTTCAGCAGGAAGCACGTCAGACCCCGAACCTATGGACACCACACCACCTTCACACGCTGTCATCTTCCATTCTGCTCCTGTTTTTCCCAGCACCCCATTTACGGCCCTGCCGGGCATTGGTGCTTCAGCAGGAAGCCCGTCAGACCCCGAACCTATGGACACCACACCTCCTTCCCACGCTGTCATCTTCCATCCTGCTCCTCTTTACCCCAGCACCCCATTTACGGCTTAGGCCGGCACTGGTGCTTCAGCAGGCAGCACCTCTAACACCAAAGCTATGGACACCACACCTCCTTCCCAGGCTGTCATTTTCCAGTCTGCCCTGTCTCCAATAGAACCACTACCCATTTCACACCGCTGTTCCAAGTTCTGGGAACACACCACCCAGTGATAGCAATGCCTCAGCCCATGCCTCGACTCATTTACCTGCAACGTGAGCCAACAGATAGACCAACACTTCAAAGTTATGACAGAATGTTGAGTAAGTTATACGCTGGGAATTTCATTTATTATTATTAACAAGCACAACTGTAGTGCTTAGACTATAACAAGTACTATTCTAAGGGCTTACCAAATATTAACTCACTTATTCCTCATAATGGCAACCCTAGAGGTAGGGAATATTCATAATGTTCACTCTTCTGGGGGCAACTGAGGCCCAGAGACGTTGAAGAGCTTGCCTAATGCCACACAGTAAGTAGGTGGCAAAACCCGGGATTAAAACCAGACCGTCTAGACTTTCATCACTTTGCTGTGCCACCGTACTATAAGTTGTGGTTAGGGAAGGAACTAAATTGACAAGACTCTGAACTAAAAGGAGAAGGGAGAAATGAGAAAATGAGTGATCCTAGAAACTAGAGTAGAGTTAGGCTCAGCAATTTCTGGTGATGAGACCCGGAAGAACAAGAACTTGGTTGGAATATTAACTTGGGGTAGTATCTGAATCCATGGAGAAATGGTTTTGTTTTCTGTAAAATTTAGAAAGGTCAGTTGGATGAAGATTAATGAAGACAAAAGTAGAAAGGAAAAGAAAAAGGTGCCTTAAGGGAGACATAACCGCTTCCCTCTACGTACCCACAGTTGGGGTCCTGTGGGAAAGGATGGAGCTCTCTCTACCGGGTTGGTCACCAGGCTGAACAAGGAGAAACATGGCAACCATTGTACTGGTTTTGATGATCTCTCAAAACCAAGGCTTCAGTTTCCAAGAACGACCTACGGTAGCATAACTAGTGTGTGTCACGCATGCCACTAAGTGTGTTTCCAGTCACACATTTTAATTGGAGAACTACTTCCTATGAGGTAGGCATTAGTTCCCTATGGCTGCTGTAACAAATGACTACAAATGTGCTTGCTTCTAACACAACACACTTATTTTCTTATGGTTCTGCAAGACAGAGGTCCAAAACCAGTTTCCCTGGGCTGAAACCAGAAGTCGACAGGGCCATCCATCCTCCTTCTAGAGGCTCTAAGCGAGAATCTGTTTGTTTCCTCGCCAGCATTCCTTCACTTCTGGCCACATCAATGCAACCCCAACTTCGTCATCACATTCTCTTTGGAGTACAAATTCCCTCTGCCTCTCTCTTACGAGAACACCAGTGGTTATATTTGGGCCCATCCAGGTAGTCCAGGAGAATCTTCCCATCTGAGAACCATTACTTTCATCCCACTGGCAAAGTGCCTTCTGCCATTTAAGGTGACATTCACAGGTTCTGGAGAGTAGAATGTGGACATTTGGGGGCAATGGTATTATTCAGTCTACGACAAGGTAGATACTATTATCTTTCTCAGACGTAGGAAATGACGTTTAGGGAAGTAGTTTGTCTCAGGTCTACAATTTCCAGAGTAGAGACTTAAATTCTGCCACTGACACTTTAGGACACACCCTAAACAACTTGAATCTGTGTCCTTAACTACTGCATAATCCTTGGTTAAGAGTCACACTTAGGTATCAAGACCCAATTGAATACAACACAAGTACTGTCTCCTCTTTCACTATGTTTGCCTGGTGTACTGATGAATCTTGCCCAGAGCAGAAGAGTTCAGAAAATTGTTATGCAGGTTTACGAAGAGAAAGCATTTACTGTTTGACGTGCCCGGAGTAACGGAAGGCTTTTTCAAATAAAATATGCCACCAAAGAGTCAAGTGTCACAACAGAGGTAACCCCGTGGGAGTCACGAGACTAAAATTATCTCCAATTGTGCAGGAGAGAAAAGTTTCACTGAAGGCAGGTGTAGTTCAGCCAAGCCCTACAGCACAGAAGTAGGAATGTGGGTATGTACGAATGGGAAACAGTTTAATGCAGAATGGATGAGAAATATGAATTCGTCCTATTCTAAAACAACTGGCTTATTAACTCAGTAAATCGATTTAGTCAGTCAAACTAGCTTTAGCTGATTACTTATCCAGGGAATAGCTGTTTAGAGTAATTTTTGTCATAGAACAGTCAATAAAATGGTTGAACTATAGCTTTAGGCTTGCTAAGTGAAATAGATTGCTCTAGATGATTTTCAAGTGACTTACTTGGTAGTACTCACGAAATTGGGGGTTAACAATTGCTTAAGAAAACAAAGAGAATTGATTTTAAATAAAGTACTTACTGTGTGAACTATCTGTTCAGTAGCTCATGTTAAACGGATGTTTATAATCCCCACTGGACAACCAACTACTTTTTTGCAAATGGCAATGTGAATTGCTCTCGCATAAACTATAGCAATGACCACCTATCTAATTTGTTGTCCAAACCAGAAATGTTCTAACAATACTGGTGTCCTAATAAAAATAAGCACGAAGGGAACACACACTGGGTGTCTCCCGTGTGCCCGTGCATGCATCTATATCTCACTGAACCCCCATAACAGCCCCCAAGAGAGGGACTCTGAGTGTCCCCATGCTGCTTGTGGAGAAACAGGCACAGGAAGGTTCAATAGTCTATCTACCTTATATCACACAGAGGGTGGGAAAGCCCGTTTTTAAACCACCTGCCTCCAATTCCAGGTGCTAGGAGCCAGACTCAGCCTACAGCTCTCTTCTGCTCGCCTGGAGGTGAAACAAGGTGTCATGATTAGTCAAATCCCGGTCTTCACTCATCAAGGTAGCTTGAACACCTGCACGTCTTCCAAGTAGCATGTAGCATAAGCAATAAGATGTTTGCCCCGCGATCCTCCAGGAACTTGGAATCAGCTGTGCCTGGTTAGGCTGAGCTGGTTTAGAGTGGAGAGGACCACCGATCTTCCACCCGGGCAAGTGCCTTTTGACCTCCTGCCATCAGAGGGCCGAAAACTCCAGCCTGAGAATGTGCTGAGGCCTGTAGCCTAGTTAGGCCAGCTCAGAACAATGATGAGCACACGTTTTTCCAATCACCTTTCCTCATGCTCCCCATGCCTCATACTGCCCTGCTTCTTTATTCTTTATCCCACAGATACCCAAAGCCCCTTGCCTTTGGGGAGGCGGATTTGAGACCTATTGTCACGTCACGTCCTCGCTTGGCTGCCCTGTGAATAAACCTCCTCTTTGCTGCAAACCTCAGCATTTCAGTGTTTTGGCTTGCTGCGCCTCAGACGGAATGGTTGGGAGCAGTGGTACAGGACCCTTGCATGTGAGGGAAGCTGGTTCCTAGTAGTCACATTGCGGATGTTTTCTCCTCTCGGGGTGGGGGTGGGGCAGACATCCTGCTCTTCCAGAAAGGGAGAAACACAGGTGCCAAACCCTTGCCCTCAGCGTCACCCTCACCTAGGAGCTTGTTAGAAGCACAGAATCCAGGCCCCACCCAGAACTACTGAATACCAGCCTGCATTTAACAAGATCCCCAAGAGAGGCATACCCATATTAAAGTTGGAGAGGCACCAAGCTGTCATCGTCTTCTCCGCAGCTAATGAAAACGAAGCAAAGATTCATCCCGAGCCGACTCTGCCTCAGTCACCTGGATATCCCATGAGCTCATTTAATCCTCCCCAGAACCTGCAAATGAGACTGAGGGTCAGAGTGGTCTAGCACCCAAGGTTCCATAAAAGAACACGACCAAGGCTCACTGGAGCCCAGACTTCCAAAAAAGAAGGCCCCTGAGCACAGCATGGCACCACCACAGCCCAAACCGTGGGCCTGGAGGGTAGGCCAGGCTCCCCACGCAGAGTTCACACCATTCGACAGATGCCCACAGCAGACCACAAGGCAATAATGAGAAGTAACTTCTGATTGTGGAATCTCTGAATTTTGAGATTTAAAGAAAAAAATCTGTTTTCAGGGGATGGTTAAAACAGTTCTACCAAGGAGTAAAGAGAGGGCATCTCAAGGCTCCTTCTGGACTAAGAATTTAATGCCTACTTATTGAGAAATGCTCCGTGCATTTGCTCAGCCCTACGTCAAGATGAAGTTCTCTGTGCCCTAGAAGCTTAGGTTCTAAAAAGGCCACAGAAATGGGTGAGACCTAAAAAATGCCAGAACAATGCAACGGTCTTAATCAGACTGTCTTTGCTTTGCCTTGCTTACAAGTCACTGACTTTAAACTGAATATGGTGTCATGTCTTTATGTTTCTTGAAGCTTTGTTTTTTCAAAAGATCATATAAAGATTTTCTTCCATGGTAAGACTTTTATATTGTATTTTTCTTAAACTGGACTGTGGTACATTTACCCTCCATCAGATGATTGCTTATAACTCACCTTGCTTTATTAAGAATACCGCTAGAGGCTTCTATGTGCCTACTAAAGAAAATACAATTTCAGGCCCATTGAAACCAATGAAAATCCAAGATTTCAGAGCACAAGATAATGAAAATTCTCTCTATCCGCGTCTCTTACTGCTTTTAATCTGTTAACAGTCCCTAAGTGTGTCAGATGAAAGGTACTGTCGCGGGAATTGACATCATTAACAGCATTCCATACAGGTAAGTCTTGATTGTTCCAATTTCTCAAAAAGTTGGACATATTTACTGCCTCTATGACATCTCTAGGGTGTGTGGAAGAAATAAAAAAGAGGGCTGTACAATGTATTTCTCCAAATATACACACAAATAGTTTGCACATACAAACAGGGAAACCTTATAAATAATGTATGGGGAGCAAAGTATTGTCGGTAACGGAACTACTCATTTCGAAAGACAACACTGTCACCAAGTGTCCCCTCACCAAAACTGACTGGGAATTTTTGGGGGCCACCAAACCAGAGATGGAGATTTTCAGGCACATTCTTGCCAGAAGAGAGAGCCTAGGGCATAAACCACTCAACTTGTTGGCACGAATGCCAGGGCAACCCAAGCAAGGGGATGTACAAGCCTACGTGACGCTTGGAAGTAGGAAGCTTTGGGGGACTACACCTGGGCTGGTACTGGCCTCCCTCCCCAAAGGGACAAGGAGAGCAGAAACCTGGATGGAGTCAAGACAGAGAACAAAGCAAGGCAAGGCTGGGTATGGAGCAACGTGTGGATCCAGGAGCATGTGTCTCAGAACTGCCGGGGCTCTGCAGACCAGCTGCATCCCCATTCTCCTTGACCCTCATGGGTATAATGAACTCAGGATGGGCAAATCCCGGCTGCCAAGTCACTTCCACCTGTCCATGGAGTTGACAGTTACTTGCTCACAGTGAACCAACCTCCCTGGGCCTAACAGCTACCGCAGGAGGCGGTAGTGGAGAACAAGGTGACGACAACGACCAGATGCGAAGGAGCAAGAGACGTTCAGCGGACCGACTGGGTGGACTGATGGTGTGGGGTTAAGTCTGCAGAGCTAAAGGGCCCAGAGGTAGAAAAGGGAAGGGGAACCATGAGGATATGGTCAAGCCCCATCGTATGGATATTTCATCCATATGTTGTATGCAAATCCCATTCAATTTGCTCTGAGTGAACAAGAGAGAACTAAATTATCCTTTAAACCATGTCAGTGACTTTATTTACCATCTCATTTGATGAGCTCATAGCCCAGGGGCAGAGGGAAATGGGAGCTGTGAGTCTGCCATCTCTCAGGAAGTCTCAGGCCTCAGAGGCCCCTCAGAGCCAAACTACCTCACCTTTTGCACTTTTCAAGCAACGTTATTCCTAAGTGCGAGTCACCCTCTTCATCAGGTTCTCCAAGAAACAGCAATCTCTCCCAATGAGAGAGGAAATATGGGCTACTTTGGCTTGCTGAGGCACAATATGTAGGTCTCCAAAATGGTACCTGCCTGGGGATTTTTCAAGAAAATTAAGCATCAGTGGTGATTTGTTTGTCTTCACATAACGTATGACCCAGATGTGCTGAGAAATAAGAAAAGGACGAACGAATCAAGGGTGGCTGATCCAAGGAGGCAAGGGGCAACTTCCACAGCCTACGTGGAAAGCTAGAGGGAGGGAACATCCAGCTGGTGGGAGCTGAAGACAGGGGCCAGTCCTCCTTGGGCTCGGGATGCCACCCCCTCTTCCTACATCTTCACGCTCTCCTTCTCTGTTGGCCCCTCCCAGCCATATTAAAGAGCCACAAGGAAATGCTCTCCTCCATTCCATTCTCCTGTCCTCCTATCCACCCCTCCCTTCTTTCCCTTTGCCATCAATTTCTTGACTTGCCCCCCATTTCTCCCCTCCCATCCACACTGCGGTCTGGTTTCTGCCCCACTACTCTCGCGAAACTGATCTCCTTGAAGCCCCCAATGATTTCTCCGTTGACAAGTCCAGGGCACTACTTCTCAATCCTTATCTTTGTGACCGCCAAGCCGAGTCAGATCTTAAACAACGTCTCTGTCTTGAGAATCTCTTCCCTTGGCTTCCGCGCCACCTTTCCTTTTCTTTCCATGAGACCGATCACAACCAGTGCTGCAGATTCCATCGAATTAAGGAATGCTGTTGCCTACATGTGTGAATGAGCTCAAGTGAGTAAAGTACTGAAGTAGAGG
>NW_028138661.1:0-69000 GCF_964270905.1 Leucopleurus acutus | reverse complement strand
TGGAGAGGTTCGGTGAGCAAATGAAGACCCTTTGAAGTCATATTGCATGGTACCCATTCCACAGGTATCAATTCTCCAGGTTTAAGGGATTCTTCCTTCAGCTAAAACATGCATGTGGAGCCCAGAGTATGATTAACCGTGTGATCGGGAGACGTGTTCCAATATGTCTCAGTTCTCGTCCCCTGGTACTCGGGTGCAACATTCAAGACGCTTTACTAACACTCTCCCGACTTGGAGAGTCAGTGCCTTTAACCTCCTGTTTGGCCCAGTTTGCAATTTCTGCGGAAGATGAACAGGAATAGGGAGAACCAATAAGAGACTATCTGGAGGTTTCTGGACGGGCAAATTTAACTCTCATTTCCCACCAGGAAGAGGAATTAACCAAAGGCTCAGCGTGCCGTGCCAGAACCAGATTAGGGACTGAAGCAATCCTGCGGTGTTGCGGCCAGCTCACAAGAAAGCGAGTTGAAGAAAGGAGCTCAGGGGCACTGTAATTCACAAACCTGCAGAGTTATCAATGACAGCTATCGTCCAAAAATATACTGAAGTAAGGCTGCCAAGAGGACTTGAAAGCGGGGCAGAATTGCAGGAAACCGATTTCAGGAGGTAGACTGGAATTACATTTAAAGCATAGGAAAAGAGGCAGAACGTCCACAATGATGCACTTGGCCAAAAAGGGCGTATGCGTTTTTTCTGAATATATTCAGGAAAAAACGCATACGCCCTTTTTGGCCAACCAAGCAAGCTCGCAAAGGAAATCTGCACTACAATGAAGTCTCACTTCCCCCTGGTCAAAAGGGCCATCTGAAAAATGTGTAAAATCCAGAAAGGCAGGACAGGCCATGGAGAACTGGGAGCCTTGTTATGCTGATGGGTGGGATGTAAATTGCCAACAGCCACTAGGCAGAAGTGTATGGTGTTTCCTGAAACATCTAAAAAACAAAGCAACAGAGCCTAGGGCACTTCCACTTATGGTCCTATAGCTTAGGGAAATTAAAATCAAAAAGACACAGCCACCCCAAAATTTGGGATGGATCTCTTTAAAAGAACCTGGTTTATGGTACAAGCTAAATATCGCAGAAAGGGAAAAATGCATAAAGAAGCTGTGGTACTTACGTACAATGCAATATCACTCAGCAATGAAATCTATGTCATCAGGCCCGTAGCAGCATAATGAGTGGATTCAGGTATGATGATTCTAACTGAAATAAGTCACACAGAAAAAGAAACATCATAAGATATCACTAATACACGGAATGTAAACTTGGGTACCCAGGAACTGGATTACAAAACAGAACAGGGCCTCAAATTTAGAAAACCAACTTATGCTTGCTTAAGGGGAAAAATGAGTTGGGGTGCTGCATCAAACCAGAGATTGAAATGAGCACAGATAAAGTTCCTTAAGCCAAATATGGAATAGACAAGCGCTACTCCTTGCTCAACGAAATGGACTCAACACCCCATATTAAACGCCTAAGAATGTACCTGACTAGTAAGTATCTTAAAACCTATGGATTGCTATGTCTCTGAAAGAGAATCAAGCGTGTGTACAGGGGCATAAATGCAGCAGTGATAGGATTGGAGAGGTTCGGTGAGCAAATGAAGACCCTTTGAAGTCATATTGCATGGTACCCATTCCACAGGTATCAATTCTCCAGGTTTAAGGGATTCTTCCTTCAGCTAAAACATGCATGTGGAGCCCAGAGTATGATCAACCGTGTGATCGGGAGACGTGTTCCAATATGTCTCAGTTCTCGTCCCCTGGTACTCGGGTGCAACATTCAAGACGCTTTACTAACACTCTCCCGACTTGGAGAGTCAGTGCCTTTAACCTCCTGTTTGGCCCAGTTTGCAATTTCTGCGGAAGATGAACAGGAATAGGGAGAACCAATAAGAGACTATCTGCAGGTTTCTGGACGGGCAAATTTAACTCTCATTTCCCACCAGGAAGAGGAATTAACCAAAGGCTCAGCGTGCCGTGCCAGAACCAGATTAGGGACTGAAGCAATCCTGCGGTGTTGCGGCCAGCTCACAAGAAAGCGAGTTGAAGAAAGGAGCTCAGGGGCACTGTAATTCACAAACCTGCAGAGTTATCAATGACAGCTATCGTCCAAAAATATACTGAAGTAAGGCTGCCAAGAGGACTTGAAAGCGGGGCAGAATTGCAGGAAACCGATTTCAGGAGGTAGACTGGAATTACATTTAAAGCATAGGAAAAGAGGCAGAACGTCCACAATGATGCACTTGGCCAAAAAGGGCGTATGCGTTTTTTCTGAATATATTCAGGAAAAAACGCATACGCCCTTTTTGGCCAACCAAGCAAGCTCGCAAAGGAAATCTGCACTACAATGAAGTCTCACTTCCCCCTGGTCAAAAGGGCCATCTGAAAAATGTGTAAAATCCAGAAAGGCAGGACAGGCCATGGAGAACTGGGAGCCTTGTTATGCTGATGGGTGGGATGTAAATTGCCAACAGCCACTAGGCAGAAGTGTATGGTGTTTCCTGAAACATCTAAAAAACAAAGCAACAGAGCCTAGGGCACTTCCACTTATGGTCCTATAGCTTAGGGAAATTAAAATCAAAAAGACACAGCCACCCCAAAATTTGGGATGGATCTCTTTAAAAGAACCTGGTTTATGGTACAAGCTAAATATCGCAGAAAGGGAAAAATGCATAAAGAAGCTGTGGTACTTACGTACAATGCAATATCACTCAGCAATGAAATCTATGTCATCAGGCCCGTAGCAGCATAATGAGTGGATTCAGGTATGATGATTCTAACTGAAATAAGTCACACAGAAAAAGAAACATCATAAGATATCACTAATACACGGAATGTAAACTTGGGTACCCAGGAACTGGATTACAAAACAGAACAGGGCCTCAAATTTAGAAAACCAACTTATGCTTGCTTAAGGGGAAAAATGAGTTGGGGTGCTGCATCAAACCAGAGATTGAAATGAGCACAGATAAAGTTCCTTAAGCCAAATATGGAATAGACAAGCGCTACTCCTTGCTCAACGAAATGGACTCAACACCCCATATTAAACGCCTAAGAATGTACCTGACTAGTAAGTATCTTAAAACCTATGGATTGCTATGTCTCTGAAAGAGAATCAAGCGTGTGTACAGGGGCATAAATGCAGCAGTGATAGGATTGGAGAGGTTCGGTGAGCAAATGAAGACCCTTTGAAGTCATATTGCATGGTACCCATTCCACAGGTATCAATTCTCCAGGTTTAAGGGATTCTTCCTTCAGCTAAAACATGCATGTGGAGCCCAGAGTATGATCAACCGTGTGATCGGGAGACGTGTTCCAATATGTCTCAGTTCTCGTCCCCTGGTACTCGGGTGCAACATTCAAGACGCTTTACTAACACTCTCCCGACTTGGAGAGTCAGTGCCTTTAACCTCCTGTTTGGCCCAGTTTGCAATTTCTGCGGAAGATGAACAGGAATAGGGAGAACCAATAAGAGACTATCTGCAGGTTTCTGGACGGGCAAATTTAACTCTCATTTCCCACCAGGAAGAGGAATTAACCAAAGGCTCAGCGTGCCGTGCCAGAACCAGATTAGGGCCTGAAGCAATCCTGCGGTGTTGCGGCCAGCTCACAAGAAAGCGAGTTGAAGAAAGGAGCTCAGGGGAACTGTAATTCACAAACCTGCAGAGTTATAAATGACAGCTATCGTCCAAAAATATACTGAAGTAAGGCTGCCAAGAGGACTTGAAAGCGGGGCAGAATTGCAGGAAACCGATTTCAGGAGGTAGACTGGAATTTCATTTAAAGCATATGAAAAGAGGCAGAACGTCCACAATGATGCACTTGGCCAAAAAGGGGATATGCATTTTCTCCTGAATATATTCAGGAAAAAACGCACACGCCCTTTTTGGACAACCAACCAAGCTTGCAAAGGAAATCTGCACTAAAATGAAGTCTCACTTCCCCCCGGTCAAAAGGGCCATCTGAAATAAGTGTAAAATCCAGAAAGGCAGGAAAGGCCATGGAGAACTGGGAGCATTGTTATGCTGATGGGCGGGATGTAAATTGCCAAAAGCCACTGGGAAGAAGTGTATGGTGCTCCTGAAACATCTAAAAAACAAAGCAACGGAGCCTAGGGCACTTCCACTTATGGTCCTATAGCTTAGGGAAACTAAAATCAAAAAGACACAGCCACCCCAAAGTTTGGGACGGCTCTGTTTACAAGAACCTCGTTTACGGTACAAGTTCAATATCGCAGAAAGTGAAAAATGGATAAAGAAGTTGTGGTACTTACGTACAATGCAATATCACTCAGCAATGAAATCTATATCATCAGGCCCGTAGCAGCATAATGAGTGGATTCAGGTATGATGATTCTAACTGAAATATGTCACACAGAAAAAGAAACATCATAAGATATCACTAATACACGGAATGTAAACTTGGCTACACAGGAACTGGATTACAAAACAGAACAGGGTCTCAAATTTAGAAAACCAACTTATGCTTGCTTAAGGGGAAAAATGAGTTGGGGTGCTGCATCAAACCAGAGATTGAAATGAGCACAGATAAAGTTCCTTAAGCCAAATATGAAATAGACAAGCGCTACTCCTTGCTCAACGAAATGGACTCAACACCCCATATTAAACGCCTAAGAATGTACCTGACTAGTAAGTATCTTAAAACCTATGGATTGCTATGTCTCTGAAAGAGAATCAAGCGTGTGTACAGGGGCATAAATGCAGCAGTGATAGGATTGGAGAGGTTCGGTGAGCAAATGAAGACCCTTTGAAGTCATATTGCATGGTACCCATTCCACGGGTATCAATTCTCCAGGTTTAAGGGATTCTTCCTTCAGCTAAAACATGCATGTGGAGCCCAGAGTATGATCAACCGTGTGATCGGGAGACGTGTTCCAATATGTCTCAGTTCTCGTCCCCTGGTACTCGGGTGCAACTTTCAAGACGCTTTACTAACACTCTCCCGACTTGGAGAGTCAGTGCCTTTAACCTCCTGTTTGACCCAGTTTGCAATTTCTGCGGAAGATGAACAGGAATAGGGAGAACCAATGAGAGACTAGCTGGAGGTGTCTGGACGGGCAAATTTAACTCTCATTTCCCACCAGGAAGAGGAATTAACCAAAGGCTCAGCGTGCGGTGCCAGAACCAGATTAGGGCCTAAAGCAATCCTGCGGTATTGCGGCCAGCTCACAAGAAAACGAGTTGAAGAAAGAAGCTCAGGGGCACTGGAATTCACAAACCTGCAGAGTTATAAATGACAGCTATCGTCCAAAAATATACTGAAGTAAGGCTGCCAAGAGGACTTAAAGTGGGGCAGAATTGCAGGAAACCGATTTCAGCAGGTAGACTGGAATTGCATTTAAAGCATAGGAAGAGAGGCAGAACGTCGACAATGATGCACTTGGCCAAAAAGGGCGTATGCGTTTTTTCCTGAATATATTCAGGAAAAAACGCATACGCCCTTTTTGGCCAACCAGGCCAGCTTGCAAAGGAAATCTGCACTACAATGAAGTCTCACTTCCCCCCGTCAAAAGGGCCATCTGAAAAAAGTGTAAAATCCAGAAAGGCAGGACAGGCCATGGAGAACTGGGAGCCTTGTTATGCTGATGGGCGGCATGTAAATTGCCAACAGCCACTCCGGAGAAGTGTATGGTGTTTCCTGAAACATCTAAAAAACAAAGCAACAGAGCCTAGGGCACTTCCACTTATGGTCCTATGGCTTAGGGAAATTAAAATCAAAAAGACACAGCCACCGCAAAAGTTTGGGTCGGCTCTATTTACAAGAACCTCGTTTATGGTACAAGTTCATATCACAGAAAGTGAAAAATGGATAAAGATGTTGTTGTACTTACGTACAATGCAATATCACTCAGCAATGACATCTATGTCATCAGGCCCGTAGCAGCATAATGAGTGGATTTAGGTATGATGATTCTAACTGAAATAAGTCACACAGAAAAAGAAACATGATAAGATATCACTAATACACGGAATGTGAACTTGGCTACACATGAACTGAATTACAAAACAGAACAGGGTCTCAAGTTTAGAAAACCAACTTATGCTTGCTTAAGGGGGAAGGTGAGTTGGGGTGCTGCATAAAACCAGAGTTTGACTTTAGCACAGATACTGTTCCATAAGCCAAATATGTAATAGACAAGACCTACCCCTTGCTCAACAAAATGGACTCAACAATGATGTATCACCTCACAGCTGATAGAATGGGCATCATCAGAAATTCTACAAACAAAAAATGCTGGAAAGGGTGTGGAGAAAAGGAACCCTCTTCCACTATTGTTGGGAATATAAATTGATACAGTCACTGGAGAACAATATGGAGTTCTTAAGAAACTAACAATAGAATTACCATATGATACAGCAATCCCAGTACTGGACATATACCCAGACAAAACCATAAATCAAAAAGAGACATTCACCGCAATGTTCATTGCATCACTATTTACAATATCGAGGTAATGGAAGCAACCTAAATGCCCACAGACAGACGAATGCATAAAGCTGTGGTACATATATAAAATGGAATATTACTAAGCCATGAAAAGGAATGAAATTGGGTCATTTGTAGAGACGTCGATGGATCTAGAGACTGTCATACAGAGTGAAGTAAGTCAGAAAGAGAAAAACAAATCTTGTATATTCATGCATATATGTGGAACCTAGCAAAACCGTACAGATTAACCATTTTGCAAGGCATAAATAGAGCAACAGATGTAGACAACAAATGTATGGACAACAAGGGGGGAAAGCTGTTGGGGGGGTGGTGGTGGGAGGAGTTGAGAGACTGGGATTGGCATGTATACATTTATATGTATAAAATAGATAACCAATAAGAACCTGCTGTATAAAAATATAAAATAAAATTCAAAATTGAAAAGAAATAAAATTTAAAAAATAAAACAGAAAAAACAATTATTCCCTTCACATACATGTATTTATATGAATAAATTATTTCCATGCTTATATCTGTAAATACAAAAAAGAGGAATAAAATCTACCTTGAACCAAAAATGAAAAAGAGAAAAAAAAAACACAGAACCCACCAGTTCCACAGAGGAAAACCGTATCAGGGCACTTGCTCCAGTTGTAAACAATTCTGAAGTTGGTCAGTGGTGGGGAATCGTCTCCCATTCAGCCAGCAGCCCCCACGCAACAAGCGTCCTCATTGCAAAGCTGGGGCACTGTGCCGAGGCATCTGTGAGTAAACGTGAGCTGAGCCCCAGGCCAGTTGCTGCTGAACTATTCCCACCCATCCCAGATAAAACACCTGAATATATACAAGGACTTGAAAGCCTAGAGGAAGGGCCATAGAGCCACACGAGTGACAGCATGCCGGCCGACTTGGTGCCTGCAGGCCAGCCAGGATGGTCCTGGCCCTGGGTGCTCTTCTGGAAGATTTCCATTTCCCTGCCTGAGATACCCGTCCTGTCCCTGCCCCCACTGCTTTTTTCCTTCCTCACCTCTGCCCAGGGAGAAATTCCAGCAGCAGGTATGGGTGACACATCCTCTTCTTTAGCGGGTGGCAGCCTGGCAACTGCTGCAGAAAGTCCAGCAGAGCCCCACTCACACTGGGCCACCCACAAAGCCGTGGCCTCTCACTCCCTCCCACCAGCCCAGCCCCGAGACTGCTGACAGGGCAGAGAAAATGGCGTCAGGCATGGCTGCATGGGCTCTTGCTGCCTGGAGTGGTATTTATATTGATCTCAACCCAGGCACACCTGGGGAGGGCTGGGCGGCACGTTAAGGCTGCCCAGCTCAGCCAATCATCACCCCTCAGGGGCTCACAGTTGCAGAAAATGGAACTTGCTGAACCGGCCAGGTCCAAGGAACAGGTGTGGGCTCCTGAGAGTCAGGATAGACAAGGGGCTGCAGCTTTGGCTTGTTTTCTAATCATTTTATCTGGCCCATGAGTGGGAGACAACTTCAAGAAAACCCTCTCCTAATGAGAGGAACCCAGGAGTCAGGGAGAGGAGGGGTGGGTGGTGGTTGGAGACAGAGGCCTGGTGCCCTGGGTGCAGTGGAAGTCTCTGGAAGACCAGGTGGAGGGAGGCCGCACAGAGTGATGCCCAGGGTCACAGACCTGTCGCGGCTGCTGTTTGTTAGTTCAAGTCCTGCTCTGAGGTGCTCTGTGTCAGCTCTGAGCGACAGGTGAGCTGGGGGTGCTCTGCAATGAGGGCTATGTGCACGGTTCCTGTGTGCCCAGCCCTGCCACAGTACCTGCAAGGGTAGCTCTGTATCCTGGGAGGGGCCTGACCACGAGAGCCCCGTGGGCTTGGGTGGGGGGGTGGGGTACCTGCCCAGGTGAGCTCCATATTCTGGGATTGGTCTGACCACGAGAGCCCCATGGGCTGCTGGGGACCTGGTAAAGGATGTCAGGACAGTCAGTGAAGCCACCGAGGATATACCTCCAGTTGCTCCTAATTCCTACACCCTGCTGGTCATTCTACCAACCACCAGGACATGGTATTCTGTATTAATCTTCAATGATGCCTTCTTTTGTATTCCATTAGTCCCAGAGTCACAAGAAATTTTGGCTTGTGAGTGGCAGGACTCAACATACAACTAAAATAATACTTCCGGGCCGTCTTGCCCCAAGGGTGCAAAAATTCCCACACTATCTTTGGGGAAACCTTAGCTAAAGACCTAAAAGTTCTACCTCTGGAAAAGGAAACCCTCCTTCAATACGCAGACGACATTCTGATCACCAGCCCTACTAAGGAGGCCTCTGAACTACCAAGCCAATAAAGGATAGAAGTTGTCCAAGAAAAAGCTCAAATATCACAGACTGCAGTGACCTGCCTGGGCTTCATTCTCACAGAAGGTCGGAGAAGCCCATCCCAGGAAAGGGAAGAAACCATTTTCGGCCTTACCCCTTTCTAAAACTAGAAGACAGCTTAGGGGTTCCTGGGGAGGCCAGGGTTTGCTGCTTCTGGATCCCTAACTACAGTCTACTAGCTGGGCCTCTATATGAAACACTGAAAGGAAAAGATGATGATCCTTTTGAATAGAATCCAGAAGTGGCCTTTCAAGAATGGAAAGAGCAGTCAATTCAGACCCTTGCCCTGGAACTCCCTAATTTAGCTAAACCCTTTGACCTTTACATTCCCGGTGAAAGGCGAATCGCCATTGGAGAATTAGTGCAAAAACTGGGACCACTTGAAATGGAACAATGCAAGAATGCCATCCAGGTAGGATAAACTACGGTCACCAAGGGGCTTGGCCCACTGCTGCATCTGGCCAAGATACTGGCGGTATCTAAAAACCTGGAAATCAGCAGCCCAAAAGGCCTCCTCCCTCCTAAGGGAAAAGGACCCCACGTGGTGATCCTAACCACCAACCATGCCCTGAAGTTGCAGGGTTTGCTCCGTGGGCACACCAACCTCGAGTGAGGAGGCCCTCCAACTCCAACATCCAGAGAGATAACCGGGGGCAACAGGGCACCATGACGACTCGTGTGAACATCACTTGACCTGGAGTTTCTCTCATAAAACAACAAGAGTGTGTCCCAAAAGAGTAGACTACTGCTTGCAGGACTTACTGCACCCAGAGGGGAGCTAGTAATCTTGGCGGGGGAACCGTATATCACACTGTCACCATAGAAAAGCCTACAGACACCGTGATGATGGTGGCCAATAAGACTGGCTGGACTCCTGTTTACTTCAAAAGGCTGTTGACTCAGTGGCCATCATGGTCCTTGATCACCACTGACCCTGGACTGCCTGGGAGTTGTGCGGGCAGGGCTCTGACACCTGGTGCTGTTTGTACGTTAATTCAGGGGCCTAATTGAAGAAAGCACAGACTACTGTTCAGAGCATCTAGGCTGGCAGAAACGGTCAGCCTAAGGTGGCCGAACAAATGTGGGGCGGGGTGAAACCGGCCCCCACAGCGTCTCTGCACATCTCTTTCCTGGACCCTTAAAGGTCATTAGAATCTATAACGCTTCCAATGCTGGTGCTCAGGTGGACGAGCAGGGAGGCAGGGGGCCTGGGGACAATCAACGTCACCTGGAGGCTGCTGGGGAGAAGCTCTGACCCTCGCCCCTTGGTATGAGGGCTCCCAACTCAGCACTCAGCAGTTACAGAAGAAGGGTCTGCACCCTCAGCACTCCAAGAATGAGGAACGGGACAAAAGGCAGAGGAGGGGTTTGTCCCCAGCAAAGCCCATTAAAAATCCCTGGGAGATAAAAATAGAATCTGGGCAATAAAGTCAAGTCTAACCTTTTTTATCCTTTGTGCTTTGTCTAATTTCATGTGCTCCTAGGGTCCCGCATGCAGAGGTTCCACACCCGGCACTTCAGACCAGATTTCCTAGTGCAGAATGGCTGGGTCGACACCTCAGCTCCTGGGGCCCAGTGCAGACTCCGCGATATAGAGCCTGAGCTGCAGCCAACCCGGCCCTCGAGAGCTCCGCCCCCTCCCTCCCACTGACTCTGACAGGATCTCTACACAGCAGCCCAGCCCACAGCCCACGGGGTAGTGCATGCTCTCACCTCTCCATTCTCTGATCAAAATATAAAGTTTCCTTTGCTTGTGAACCAAACTCAGTCTCGATCTGTTGGCCCCAATGACACTGCACACGGGGACACTTGTTGGGGTCCACTCTGGAGGATCAGTAACAGAAATTGAGACTATTGTAACCTCAATGAACAGATGTGTGAGCCAAACTGTAGTTAACATAGAACAGTGTATAAGGCTCGGGTAAAATAAGATGTTTCTAACGATTCCATTGGCTATTTCCATCACTTTATTATAAGCAAGTTCAGTGAAAAGGTTTGTCTTATTTGTCAGGTCAATATTAGAGAAACGAAGTGATTTCTTTCCAAGGATGTACATCTAATAATCTTGGTTAAAGCTTCAATCTTGTTTTAAATGCTTTTCCATTGAAAATGATACCTCTCTTTCAGCTCCCCCATTTCTGAGAAGTATAAAATCTTATAATTTATTATTACCAAAGCGGAAAGGTGGGAGGAGGGATAAATTAACAGTTTGGGATTAACACATACACACTGCTATGTATAAAATAGATCATCAACAAGGAACTACTGTATAGCACAGGGAACTACACTCAACATTTTGCAATAACCTATAAGGGGAAATAATCTGAAAAAGAATAGATATTTTTATTGACATCATCTATCAATGACAGTTAAAGTGTAACCTAGGGGAAGCTGGTGGTGAGTGCTTCTGACCCTGAAGACTTCAATCATCTAAAGTTTGGACTCTGCCTACTTCCCAAGGCCCTTAATGAACATATGTGTAGCCGTAGCTTAAAAAATTCCCCAGTTTGGGTTTCGGGGAGACACTGATTTTGAAAAAGCCCTGGTGTTCTCCTTACATGAATGGGACTCTTCCTACTGCTAAAACATGTCTGTCACACCCAGAGGATGGTATACCGTCTGATTGGGAAGAGTTTGGAAAAGGCATCTCATCTCCTCATCTCCTGGTGCTCGGGTTCACCCATCCAGCGTCTTTACTAACAGTCTCCCCACTTGGAGATGGCAGCACTGTCAACATCCTGTTGCGTACAGTTTGGAATTTGTCCAGAGGATGAAGCGGAAGGATGAGGAACAATGAGAGACAAGTCCTAGGTGTTCAGACAGGCACATGTCACTCTAATTTCCAATCAGGAAGACGAATTGACCAAAGGCTAGGGTTGCCCATGGAAACAGTATAGGGCTTGAGGAAATCCCGCTGCTTTGTGGCCAGTTCCCATAAACACAAGTTGAACAATGGAACTCAGGGACAGTAAAATTCACGAAACTGCAGAGTTGAAAATATCCATCACTGAAAAATGTCTTGAGGAAAGTCAGAGAAAAGGACTTGTAAGCAAGGGAGAATGGCAGGAAAGGGATTTGAGGAGGTAGAAAGGACTCGCCATTAAGCACAAGAAAAGGAGCTGAACATTGCCAACATTGCAGTTGGCCAAAAAGGGTGTATGCGTTTTTTTCTGTATATATTCAAGAAAAGGGCATACACTTTTTTAGCCAACCAAACAGGTGGGCACTGGAAGTCAATACTACAAGAGATATCACTTCGCATCAGTCAGAAGAGCCATCCTCATAAAGCGTAAACAACAAAAATGCAGGACAGGGCAAGGAGAAGAGGGAGCCCTGTGAGACTTATAGTGGAAATGTATATTGCCAACGGCCATTCTGGAGAAGTGTATTGTGTTTACTAAAGCATCTAAAAAATGAGCTACAGAGCATAGGGCACTTGCACTCATGGGCGTATATCTTGGGAAAAACAAAAATCGAGAGGACACAGGCACCCCAATGTTTACCCTCTCTCTGTTTAAAAGATCCTCGACTAGGATATAACTTAAATGTCTCTGGAGAGAAAAAATGGATAGAGATGTGGTACTTAGGTAGAGTGGAATATTATTCAGCCTGGAAATCAATGAAATATGGCCAGTTGTAACAACTCCGGAGGAGTTGCGTATGATCATTCTAAGTGACATAATTCAAAAAGAAAAAGACACATATCATAAGATATCACTTAAAGGTGGAATCCAAAATGGCTACACATGAAATAAATTACAAAACAAAAACATAGTCAAATATGTAGAAAACACGCATAAGGCTGCTAAACGGGAAAGGTGGGGAGGGGTGAGGCATCATCCAGGAGGTTGAAATTAGCAAAGATACCATTCCAAATACCAAACTGATAATCAACAAGGCCTACACGGTAGCTAAAAGAACTGCACTCAGCACACTCAAGTCACCGGAAAAGAATATATACGACTGGTAAGAATCTGAAAAAGAATTTACTGATGTCTCTCTGTACGTGAATCAAGTGGATATACAGCAGCAAGAAACAGAGCTTTGAAAATCAGCTGTAACCAATATAGTAATAAATTGAAAAAAATAAACGACAGAGAGAAAACCTCTTACAACTTTTCCTCAGGGCCGGTGATGCAACATGGATTGAACACATCTAGACCCACAGCAGG
Source organism: Leucopleurus acutus (assembly GCF_964270905.1). Taxonomy (NCBI): domain Eukaryota; kingdom Metazoa; phylum Chordata; class Mammalia; order Artiodactyla; family Delphinidae; genus Leucopleurus; species Leucopleurus acutus. The sequence continues at coordinate 56,034 of NW_028138661.1, read as the reverse complement.
ATGAGACATAAGGCTGGAAACTGTTTGCACTAAGAGAAATGTGAGGGTGGGTGAGGAAATGCACACCCTTTAAAGTAATACTACCTGGTACCCATTCAATGGGTCCCAAATCTGCAGGTTCAAGGGATCTTCCTACAGCTAAAACATGCATGGAAAACCCAGAGGACTGTACACCATGTGATCGGGAGATGTGTCTAAAATGCAGCTCATTTATCCTCTCCTGGTGCTCCTGTTCACCATTCCAGCCACGTTACTTAGAATCTCCCCACTTGGAGAATCAGCACATTTCAACTTCTGTTTCACACATTTTGCAAATTGTGAGGAGGATGAACGGGAAGAGGGGGAACCAATGAGAGAATAGTTGTAGGGGTTCGGACGGGCACATATCACTCTAATTTCCCATTAAGAATAAGAATTAAAAAAAGGCTCAGCCCGCCTCGCCCGAGCCAAAATAGGGCCTGAAGCAATCCTGCGGGTTTGAGGCCAGCTCACAAAAGAGCAATTTAAAAAATGGAGCTCAGGGTCACTGCAATTCACAAACCTGCAGAGTTATAAATGAAAACTAACGTCCAAAAATATGTTGAGGTAAGGCAAAGAAGAGGATCTGAATGCAAGACAGAATTGCAAGAAACAGATTTCAAGAGATAGATTGGACTCATCTTTAAAGCACATGAAAAGCGGCAGATTTTCGACAATGATGCAGTTGGCCCAAAAGGGCGTATGCGTTTTTTCCTGATTATATCCAGGAAAAAACGCATACGCACTTTATGGGGAACGAAGCAAGCAAGCAATGCAAATGTGCACAACAAAGAAGTCTCATTTCCCACTGGTCAAAAGGGCCATCCTAAAAAATTGTAAAAACCAGAAATGCAGGACAGGCCATGGAGAACAGGGAGCCTTTATACGCTGATGGGCAGTGTGTGAACTGCCGAGAGCCACTCTGGAGAAGTGTATGGTGGTTCCTAAATCATCTAAAAAACAGAGCTACAGAGCATAGGACACTTCCAATCATGGGAGTATATCTAGGGAAGTCTAAAAATCAACAAGACACAAGCACACCACAGTTTAGGGCTACTCTGTTTACAAGAACCTCAACTTCAGTACACCTTAAATATCCCAGGAAAGAGAACAATGGATAAAGAAGATGTGGTACTTATGTACAATGGAATATCTCTTCACCATGATATCAATGTAATAAGGCTAGTAGAAGGATAAAGAGTGGATTTAGGTCCGATAATACTACTTGAAATAAGTCAAACAGAAAAAGAAACATATCATAAGATATCACTTATAGAGGGAGGGTAAATATGGCTGCACAAGAAATGAATTACAGAACAGAACAGTGTCTCACATTTAGAAAACACACTTATTTCAGCTTAAGGGGAAAGGAGAGGTGGGGTGATGCATAAAACCAGAGTTTGAAATTAGCACAGATACCGTTCAATAAACCAAATAGATATTAGACAAGATCTACACCTTGCTCAATGAACTGGCCTCAACACACCCTATACACCGCAGAGAAATATATCTGAGTAATAAGAATCTTAAAACCCATGTATTGATATATCTCCATAAGGGAATCAAGTGTGTGCAGAGCGGCACAAACACAGCAGTGAAAATGAGCTAAACCCCATTATAGAAATAAATTTTAAAAACAAAACGCAGAAACAATGAAAGAGAGAAAAATTCTTACAAAATTCGCTCAGGGGCTGTGATGCAACCTGGATTGACCACATATAAACCCACAGCTGGATAAGACATAAGGCTGGACACTAGGGGCTGAGAGGATTGGTGAGCTTTGGTGAGCAACTGCCAAAAGTTTCATGCAATACTTCATGCTACTCATGCCAAGGGTCCCAACACTCCAGGGTGAAGGGAATCTTCCTACAGCTAAACCATGCTTGGGAAACCCAGCGACTGGTATACCATATGATCGGGAAAGGTTTCTAAAACGCACCTCATTTTTCCTCTCCTGGGGCTCCGGATCGACATTCCAGCCGCTTTACTAAAAATATCCCCACATGGAGAGTCAATGCCTTTAAGTTCTGGTATCGCACAGTCTGCAGTTAGTGCGGAGGATGAATGGGAATAGGGGGAACCAGTGAGAAACTAGCTGTAGCGGTTTCAATGGGCACATGTCACTCTAATTTCACATCAGTAAGAAGAATAAACCAAAGGCACAGCAAGGTGCCCCAGAAGAACAATAGGGCCTGAAGGAATCCTGTGGTTATGAGGCAAGATCACAAAAATAAGAGCTAAAAAATGGAGCTAAGGGCCACTGCAATTCAAAACCTGCAGAGTTATAAAGGCCAACTATTTTCAAAAAATATATTGAGGTAAGGCTATGAAGAGGCACTGAAAGCAAGGCAGAATTGCAGGAAACCGATTTCAGGAGGTAGACTGGAATTGCATTTAAAGCACAGGAAAAGAGGCAGAACGTCGACAATGATGCACTTGGCCAAAAAGGGCGTATGCGTTTTTTCCTGAATATATTCAGGAAAAAACGCATACGCCCTTTTTGGCCAACCAAGCAAGCTTGCAAAGGAAATCCGCACCACAATGAAGTCTCCCTTCCCCCCCATCAAAAGGGCCATCTGAAAAAAAGTGTAAAATCCAGAAAGGCAGGACAGGCCATGGAGAACTGGGAGCCTTGTTATGCTGATGGGCGGGATGTAAATTGCCAAGAGCCACTCGGGAGAGGTGTATGGTGTTTCCTGAAACATCTAAAAAACAAAGCAACAGAGCCTAGGGCACTTCCACTTATGGTCCTATAGCTTAGGGAAATTAAAATCAAAAAGACACAGCCACCCCAAAATTTGGGACGGCTCTGTTTACAAGAACCTCGTTTAAGGTGCAAGTTCAATATCGCAAAAAGTGAAAACTGGATAAAGAAGTTGTGGTACTTACGAACAATGCAATATCACTCAGCAATGAAATCTATGTCATCAGGTCCGTAGCAGCATAATGAGTGGATTCAGGTATGATGATTCTAACTGAAATAAGTCACACAGAAAAAGAAACATCATAAGATATCACTAATAAACGGAATGTAAACTTGGCTACACAGGAACTGGATTACAAAACAGAACAGGGTCTCAAATTTAGAAAACCATCTTATGCGTGCTTAAGGGGAAAGGTGAGTTGGGGTGCTGCCTAAAACCAGAGATTGAAATGAGCATAGATAAAGTTCCTCAAGTCAAATATGGAATAGGCAAGAGCTACTCCTTGCTCAACGAAATGGACTCAACACCCCATATTAAATGCCTAAGAATGTACCTGACTACTAAGTATCTTAAACCCTATGGATTGCTATATCTCCGAAAGAGAATCAAGCGTGTGTAAGAGGCATAAAGGCAGCAGTGATAGGATTGGAGAGGTTCGGTGACCAAATGAAGACCCTTTGAAATCATATTGCATCGTGCCCATTCCACGGGTCTCAACTCTCCAGGTTAAGGGATTCTTCCTTCAGCTAAAACAGGCATGTGGAACCCAGAGTATGATCAACCGTGTGATCGGGAGACGTGTTCTAATATGTCTCAGTTTTCGTCCCCTGGTACTCGGGTTCAACATTCCAGACGCTTTCCTAACACTCTACCGACTTGGAGAGTCAGTGCCTTTAAACTCCTGTATGGCCCAGTTTGCAATTTCTGCGGAATATGAACAGGAATAGGGAGAACCAATGAGAGACTAGCTGGAGGTGTCTGGACGGGCAAATTTAACTCTCATTTCCCACCAGGAAAAGGAATTAACCAAAGGCTCAGAGTGCCGTGCCGGAACCAGATTAGGGCCTGAAGCAATCCTGCGGTGTAGCGGCCAGCTCACAAGAAAACGAGTTGAAGAAAGGAGCTCAGGGGCACTGTAATTCACAAACCTGCAGAGTTATAAATGACAGCTATCGTCCAAAAATATTCTGAAGTAAGGCTGTCAAGAGGACTTGAAAGCGGGGCAGAATTGCAGGAAAACGATTTCAGGAGGTAGACTGGAATTGCATTTAAAGCATAGGAAAAGAGGCAGAATGTCCACAGTGATGCACTTGGCCAAAAACGACGTATGCGATTTTTCCTGAATATATTCAGGAAAAAAAGTATACGCCCTTTTAGGCCAACCAAGCAAGCTTGCAAAGGAAATCTGCACTACAATGAAGTCTCACTTCCCCCCAGTCTAAAGGGCAATCTGAAAAAAGTGTAAAATCCAGAAAGGCAGGACAGGCCATGGAGAACTGGGAGCCTTGTCATGCTGATGGGCTGGATGTAAATTGCCAAGAGCCACTCGGGAGAAGTGTATGGTGTTTCCTGAAACATCTAAAAAACAAAGCAACAGAGCCTAGGGCACTTCCACTTATGGTCCTATAGCTTAGGGAAATTAAAATCAAAAAGACACAGCCACCCCAAAGTTTGGGACGGCTCTGTTTACAAGAACCTCGTTTACGGTACAAGTTTAATATCACAGAAAACGAAAAATGGATAAAGAAGTTGTGGTACTTACGTAGAATGCAATATCACTGAGCAATGAAAACTATGTCATCAGGCCAGTAGCAGCATAATGAGTGGATTCAGGTATGATGATTCTAACTGAAATAAGTCACACAGAAAAAGAAACATCATAAGATATCACTAATACACGGAATGTAAATTTGGCTACACAGGAACTGGATTACAAAACAGAACAGGGTCTCAAATTTAGAAAACCAAATTATGCTTGCTTAAGGGGAAAGGTGAGTTGGGGTGCTGCATAAAACCAGAGATTGAAATGAGCACAGATAAAGTTCTTTAAGTCAAATATGGAATAGACAAGAGCTACTCCTTGCTCAACGAAATGGACTCAACACCCCATATTAAACGCCTAAGAATGTACCTGACTAGTAAGTATCTTAAAACATATGGATTGCTATGTCTCCGAAAGAGAATCAAGCGTGTGTACAGGGGCATAAATCTAGCAGTGATAGGATTGGAGAGGTTCGGTGAGCAAATGAAGACCCTTTGAAGTCATATTGCATGGTACCCATTCCACGGGTCTCAACTCTCCAGGTTTAAGGGATTCTGCCTTCAGCTAAAACATGCATGTGGAACCCAGAGTATGATCAACCATGTGATCGGGAGACGTGTTCCAATATGTCTCAGTTCTTGTCCCCTGGTACTCGGGTGCAACATTCCAGACGCTTTACTAACACTCTCCCGACTTGGAGAGTCAGTGCCTTTAACCTCCTGTTTGGCCCAGTTTGCAATTTCTGCGGAAGATGAACAGGAATAGGGAGAACCAATGAGAGACTAGCTGGAGGTGTCTGGACGGGCAAATTTAACTCTCATTTCCCACCAGGAAGAGGAATTAACCAAAGGCTCAGGATGCCGTGCCGCAACCAGATTAGGGCCTGAAGCAATCCTGCGGTGTTGCGGCCAGCTCACAAGAAAGCGAGTTGAAGAAAGGAGCTCAGCGGCACTGTAATTCACAAACCTGCAGAGTTATAAATGACAGCTATCGTCCAAAAATATACTGAAGTAAGGCTGCCAAGAGGACTTGAAAGCGGGGCAGAATTGCAGGAAACCGATTTCAGGAGGTAGACTGGAATTGCATTTAAAGCATAGGAAAAGAGGCAGAACGTCCACAATGATGCACTTGGCCAAAAAGGGCGTATGCGTTTTTTCCTGAATATATTCGGGAAAAAAAGCATACGCCCTTTTTGACCAACCAAGCAAGCTTGCAAAGGAAATCTGCACTACAATGAAGTCTCACTTCCCCCCGGACAAAAGGGCCATCTGAAAAAAGTGTAAAATCCAGAAAGGCAGGACAGGCCATGGAGAACTGGGAGCCTTTTTATGCTGATGGGAGGGATGTAAATTGCCAACAGCCACTGGGGAGAAGTGTATGGTGTTTCCTGAAACATCTAAAAAACAAAGCAACAGAGCCTAGGGCACTTCCACTTATGGTCCTATAGCTTAGGGAAATTAAAATCAAAAAGACACAGCCACCCCAAAGTTTGGGACGGCTCTGTTTACAAGAACCTCGTTTACGGGACAAGTTCAATATCGCAGAAAGCGAAAAATGGATAAAGAAGTTGTGATACTTACGTACAATGCAATATCACTCAGCAATGAAATCTATGTCATCAGGCCCGAAGCAGCATAATGAGTGGATTCAGGTATGATGATTCTAACTGAAATAAGTCACACAGAAAAAGAAACATCATAAGATATCACTAATACACGGAATGTAAACTTGGGTACCCAGGAACTGGATTACAAAACAGAACAGGGTCTCAAATTTAGAAAACCAACTTATGCTTGCTTAAGGGGAAAGGTGAGTTGGGGTGCTGCACAAAACCAGAGATTGAAATGAGCACAGATAAAGTTCCTTAAGCCAAATATGGAATAGACAAGAGCTACTCCTTGCTCAACAAAATGGACGCAACACCCCATATTAAACGCCTAAGAATGTACCTGACTTGTAAGTATCTTAAAACCTATGGATTGCTATGTCTCTGAAAGAGAATCAAGCGTGTGTACAGGGGCATAAACGCAGCCGTGATAGGATTGGAGAGGTTCGGTGAGCAAATGAAGACCCTTTGAAGTCATATTGCATGGTACCCATTCCACGGGTCTCAACTCTCCAGGTTTATGGGATTCTTCCTTCAGCTAAAACATCCATGTGGAACCCAGAGTATGATCAACCGTGTGATCGGGAGACGTGTTCCAATATGTCTCAGTTCTCGTCCTCTGGTACTCGGGTGCAACATTCCAGACGCTTTACTAACACTCTCCCGACTTGGAGAGTCAGTGCCTTTAACCTCCTGTTTGGCCCAGTTTGCAATTTCTGCGGAAGATGAACAGGAATAGGGAGAACCAATGAGAGACTAGCTGGAGGTGTCTGGACGGGCAAATTTAACTCTCATTTCCCACCAGGAAGAGGAATTAACCAAAGGCTCAGCGTGCCGTGCCGCAACCAGATTAGGGCCTGAAGCAATCCTGCGGTGTTGCGGCCAGCTCACAAGAAAGCGAGTTGAAGAAAGGAGCTCAGCGGCACTGTAATTCACAAACCTGCAGAGTTATAAATGACAGCTATCGTCCAAAAATATACTGAAGTAAGGCTGCCAAGAGGACTTGAAAGCGGGGCAGAATTGCAGGAAACCGATTTCAGGAGGTAGACTGGAATTGCATTTAAAGCATAGGAAAAGAGGCAGAACTTCGACAGTGAGGCACTTGGCCAAAAAGGGCGTATGCCTTTTTTCCTGAATATATTCAGGAAAAAAGGCATACGCACTTTTTGGCCAACCAAGCAAGCTTGCAAAGGAAATCTGCACTACAATGAAGTCTCACTTCCCCCCGGACAAAAGGGCCATCTGAAAAAAGTGTAAAATCCAGAAAGGCAGGACAGGCCATGGAGAACTGGGAGCCTTGTTATGCTGATGGGAGGGATGTAAATTGCCAACCGCCACTGGGGAGAAGTGTATGGTGTTTCCTGAAACATCTTAAAAACAAACCAACAGAGCCTAGGGCACTTCCACTTATGGTCCTATAGCTTAGGGAAATTAAAATCAAAGAGACACAGCCACCACAAATTTTGGGACAGCTCTGTTTACAAGAACCTCGTTTACGGTACAAGTTTAATATCGCAGAATGCGAAAAATGGATAAAGAAGATGTGGTACTTACGTACAATGCAATATCACTCAGCAATGAAATCTATGTCATCAGGCCCGTAGCAGCATAATGAGTGGATTCAGGTATGATGATTCTAACTGAAATAAGTCACACAGAAAAAGAAACATCATAAGATATCACTAATACACGGGATGTAAACTTGGCTATAGAGGAACTGGATTACAAAACAGAACAGGGCCTTAAATTTAGAAAACCAACTTATGCTTGCTTAAGGGGAAAGGTGAGTTGGGGTGCTGCATAAAACCAGAGATTGAAATGAGCACAGATAAAGTTCCTTAACCAAATATGGAATAGAAAAGAGCTACTCCTTGCTCAACGAAATGGACTCCACACCCCATATTAAATGCCTAAGAATGTAACTGACTAGTAAGTATCTTAAAAGCTATGGGTTGCTATGTCTCCGAAAGAGAATCAAGCGTGTGTACAGGGGCACAAACCTAGCACTGATAGGATTGGAGAGGTTCGGTAAGCAAATGAAGACCCTTTGAAGTCATATTGCATGGTACCCATTCCACGGGTCTCAACTCTCCAGGTTTAAGGGATTCTTCCTTCAGCTAAAACATGCATGTGGAACCCAGAGTATGATCAACCGTGTGATCGGGAGACGTGTTCCAATATATCTCAGTTCTCGTCCCCTGGTACTCGGGTGCAACATTCCAGACGCTTTACTAACACTCTCCCGACTTGGAGAGTCAGTGCCTTTCACCTCCTGTTTGGCCCAGTTTGCAATTTCTGCGGAAGATGAACAGGAATAGGGAGAACCAATGAGCGACTAGCTGGAGGTGTCTGGACGGGCAAATTTAACTCTCATTTCCCACCAGGAAGAGGAATTAACCAAAGGCTCAGCGTGCCGTGCCGGAACCAGATTAGGGCCTGAAGCAATCCTGCGGTGTTGTGGCCAGCTCACAAGAAAGCGAGTTGAAGAAAGGAGCTCAGGGGCACTGTAATTCACAATCCTGCAGAGTTATAAATGACAGCTATCGTCCAAAAATATACTGAAGTAAGGCTGCCAACAGAACTTGAAAGCGGGGCAGAATTGCAGGAAACCGATTTCAGGAGGTAGACTGCAATTGCATTTAAAGCATAGGAAAAGAGCAGAACGTCCGCAATGATGCACTTGGCCAAAAAGGGCGTATGCGTTTTTTCCTGAATATATTCAGGAAAAAACGCATACGCCCTTTTTGGCCAACCAAGCAAGCTCGCAAAGGAAATCTGCACTACAATGAAGTCTCACTTCCCCCTGGTCAAAAGGGCCATCTGAAAAATGTGTAAAATCCAGAAAGGCAGGACAGGCCATGGAGAACTGGGAGCCTTGTTATGCTGATGGGTGGGATGTAAATTGCCAACAGCCACTAGGGAGAAGTGTATGGTGTTTCCTGAAACATCTAAAAAACAAAGCAACAGAGCCTAGGGCACTTCCACTTATGGTCCTATAGCTTAGGGAAATTCAAATCAAAAAGAAACAGCCACCCCAAAATTTGGGATGGATCTCTTTAAATGAACCTGGTTTATGGTACAAGCTAAATATCGCAGAAAGTGAAAAATGCATAAAGAAGCTGTGGTACTTACGTACAATGCAATATCACTCAGCAATGAAATATATGTCATCAGGCCCGTAGCAGCATAATGAGTGGATTCAGGTATGATGATTCTAACTGAAATAAGTCACACAGAAAAAGAAACATCATAAGATATCACTAATACACGGAATGTAAACTTGGGTACCCAGGAACTGGATTACAAAACAGAACAGGGTCTCAAATTTAGAAAACCAACTTATGCTTGCTTAAGGGGAAAGGTGAGTTGGGGTGCTGCACAAAACCAGAGATTGAAATGAGCACAGATAAAGTTCCTTAAGCCAAATATGGAATAGACAAGAGCTACTCCTTGCTCAACAAAATGGACGCAACACCCCATATTAAACGCCTAAGAATGTACCTGACTTGTAAGTATCTTAAAACCTATGGATTGCTATGTCTCTGAAAGAGAATCAAGCGTGTGTACAGGGGCATAAACGCAGCCGTGATAGGATTGGAGAGGTTCGGTGAGCAAATGAAGACCCTTTGAAGTCGTATTGCATGGTACAAATTCCACGGGTCTCAACTCTCCAGGTTTATGGGATTCTTCCTTCAGCTAAAACATCCATGTGGAACCCAGAGTATGATCAACCGTGTGATCGGGAGACGTGTTCCAATATGTCTCAGTTCTCGTCCTCTGGTACTCGGGTGCAACATTCCAGACGCTTTACTAACACTCTCCCGACTTGGAGAGTCAGTGCCTTTCACCTCCTGTTTGGCCCAGTTTGCAATTTCTGCGGAAGATGAACAGGAATAGGGAGAACCAATGAGAGACTAGCTGGAGGTGTCTGGACGGGCAAATTTAACTCTCATTTCCCACCAGGAAGAGGAATTAACCAAAGGCTCAGCGTGCCTTGCAGGAACCAGATTAGGGCCTGAAGCAATCCTGTGGTGTTGCGGCCAGCTCACAAGAAAGCGAGTTAAAGAAAGGAGCTCAGGGGCACTGTAATTCACAAACCTGCAGAGTTATAAATGACAGCTATCATCCAAAAATATACTGAAGTAAGGCTGCCAAGAGGACTTGAAAGCGGGGCAGAATTGCAGGAAACCGATTTCAGGAGGTAGACTGGAATTGCATTTAAAGCATAGGAAAAGAGGCAGATCGTCCACAATGATGCACTTGGCCAAAAAGGGCGTATGCGTTTTTTCCTGAATATATTCGGGAAAAAAAGCATACGCCCTTTTTGGCCAACCAAGCAAGCTTGCAAAGGAAATCTGCACTACAATGAAGTCTCACTTCCCCCCGGACAAAAGGGCCATCTGAAAAAAGTGTAAAATCCAGAAAGGCAGGACAGGCCATGGAGAACTGGGAGCCTTTTTATGCTGATGGGAGGGATGTAAATTGCCAACAGCCACTGGGGAGAAGTGTATGGTGTTTCCTGAAACATCTAAAAAACAAAGCAACAGAGCCTAGGGCACTTCCACTTATGGTCCTATAGCTTAGGGAAATTAAAATCAAAAAGACACAGCCACCCCAAAGTTTGGGACGGCTCTGTTTACAAGAACCTCGTTTACGGGACAAGTTCAATATCGCAGAAAGCGAAAAATGGATAAAGAAGTTGTGATACTTACGTACAATGCAATATCACTCAGCAATGAAATCTATGTCATCAGGCCCGAAGCAGCATAATGAGTGGATTCAGTTATGATGATTCTAACTGAAATAAGTCACACAGAAAAAGAAACATCATAAGATATCACTAATACACGGAATGTAATCTTGGCTACACAGGAACTGGATTACAAAACAGAACAGGGTCTCAAATTTAGAAAACCAACTTATGCTTGCTTAAGGGGAAAGGTGAGTTGGGGTGCTGCATAAAACCAGAGATTGAAATGAGCACAGATAAAGTTCCTTAAGCCAAATATGGAATAGACAAGAGCTACTCCTTGCTCAACAAAATGGACTCAACACCCCATATTAAACGCCTAAGAATGTACCTGAGTAGTAAGTATCTTAAAAGCTATGGATGGCTATGTCTCCGAAAGAGAATCAAGCGTGTGTACAGGGACACAAACCTAGCACTGATAGGATTGGAGAGGTTCGGTGAGCAAATGAAGACCCTTTGAAATCATATTGCATGGTACCCATTTCACGGGATTGAACTGTCCAGGTTTAAGGGATTCTTCCTTCAGCTAAAACATGCATGTGGAACCCAGAGTATGATCAACCGTGTGATCGGTAGACGTGTTCCAATATGTCTCAGTTCTCATCCTCTGGTACTCGGGTTCAACATTCCAGACGCTTTACTAACACTCTCCCGACTTTTAGAGTCAGTGTCTTTAACCTCCTGTTTGGCCCAGTTTGCAATTTCTGCGGAAGATGAACAGGAATAGGGAGAACCAATGAGAGACTAGCTGGAGGTGTCTGGACGGGCAAATTTAACTCTCATTTCCCACCAGGAAGAGGAATTAACCAAAGGCTCAGCATGCCGTGCCGCAACCAGATTAGGGACTGAAGCAATCCTGCGGTGTTGCGGCCAGCTCACAAGAAAGCGAGTTGAAGAAAGGAGCTCAGGGGCACTGTAATTCACAAACCTGCAGAGTTATCAATGACAGCTATCGTCCAAAAATATACTGAAGTAAGGCTGCCAAGAGGACTTGAAAGCGGGGCAGAATTGCAGGAAACCGATTTCAGGAGGTAGACTGGAATTACATTTAAAGCATAGGAAAAGAGGCAGAACGTCCACAATGATGCACTTGGCCAAAAAGTGCGTATGCGTTTTTTCCTGAATGTATTCAAGAAAAAACGCATACGCACTTTATGGCCAACCAAGCAAGCTTGCAAAGGAAATCTGCACTACAATGAAGTCTCACTTCCCCCTGGTCAAAAGGGCCATCTGAAAAAAGTGTAAAATCCAGAAAGGCAGGACAGGCCATGGAGAACTGGGAGCCTTGTTATGCTGATGGGCGGGATGTAAATTGCCAACAGCCACTCCGGAGAAGTGTATGGTGTTTCCTGAAACATCTAAAAAACAAAGCAACAGAGCCTAGGGCACTTCCACTTATGGTCCTATAGCTTAGGGAAATTAAAATCAAAGAGACACAGCCACCCCAAATTTTAGGACGGCTCTGTTTACAAGATCCTCGTTTACGGTACAAGTTTAATATCACAGAAAGGAAAAATGGATAAAGAAGTTGTGGTACTTACGTACAATGCAATATCACTCAGCAATGAAATCTATGTCATCAGGCCCGTAGCAGCATAATGAGTGGATTCAGATATGATGATTCTAACTGAAATAAGTCACACAGAAAAAGAAACATCATAAGATATCACTAATACACGGAATGTAAACATGGCTACACAGGAACTGGATTACAAAACAGAACAGGGCCTTAAATTTAGAAAACCAACTTATGCTTGCTTAAGGGGAAAGGTGAGTTGGGGTGCTGCATAAAACCAGAGATTGAAATGAGCACAGATAAAGTTCCTTAAGCCAAATATGGAACAGACAAGAGCTACTCCTTGCTCAACGAAAAGGACTCAGCACCCCATATTAAATGCCTAAGAATGTACCTCACTAGTAAGTATCTTAAAACCTACGGATTGCTATGTCTCCGAAAGAGAATCAAGCGTGTGTACAGGGGCATAAACGCAGCAGTGATAGGATTGGAGAGGTTCGGTGAGCAAATGAAGACCCTTTGAAGTCATATTGCATGGTACCCATTCCACGGGTCTCAACTCTCCAGGTTTAAGGGATTCTTCCTTCAGCTAAAACATGCATGTGGAACCCAGAGTATGATCAACCGTGTGATCGGGAGACGTGTTCCAATATATCTCAGTTCTCGTCCCCTGGTACTCGGGTGCAACATTCCAGACACTTTACTAACACTCTCCCGACTTGGAGAGTCAGTGCCTTTCACCTCCTGTTTAGCCCAGTTTGCAATTTCTGCGGAAGATGAACAGGAATAGGGAGAACCAATGAGCGACTAGCTGGAGGTGTCTGGACGGGCAAATTTAACTCTCATTCCCACCAGGAAGAGGAATTAACCAAAGGCTCAGCGTGCCGTGCCGGAACCAGATTAGGGCCTGAAGCAATCCTGCGGTGTTGTGGCCAGCTCACAAGAAAGCGAGTTGAAGAAAGGAGCTCAGGGGCACTGTAATTCACAATCCTGCAGAGTTATAAATGACAGCTATCGTCCAAAAATATACTGAAGTAAGGCTGCCAACAGAACTTGAAAGCGGGGCAGAATTGCAGGAAACCGATTTCAGGAGGTAGACTGCAATTGCATTTAAAGCATAGGAAAAGAGCAGAACGTCCGCAATGATGCACTTGGCCAAAAAGGGCGTATGCGTTTTTTCCTGAATATATTCAGGAAAAAACGCATACGCCCTTTTTGGCCAACCAAGCAAGCTCGCAAAGGAAATCTGCACTACAATGAAGTCTCACTTCCCCCTGGTCAAAAGGGCCATCTGAAAAATGTGTAAAATCCAGAAAGGCAGGACAGGCCATGGAGAACTGGGAGCCTTGTTATGCTGATGGGTGGGATGTAAATTGCCAACAGCCACTAGGGAGAAGTGTATGGTGTTTCCTGAAACATCTAAAAAACAAAGCAACAGAGCCTAGGGCACTTCCACTTATGGTCCTATAGCTTAGGGAAATTCAAATCAAAAAGACACAGCCACCCCAAAATTTGGGATGGATCTCTTTAAAAGAACCTGGTTTATGGTACAAGCTAAATATCGCAGAAAGTGAAAAATGCATAAAGAAGCTGTGGTACTTACGTACAATGCAATATCACTCAGCAATGAAATCTATGTCATCAGGCCCGTAGCAGCATAATGAGTGGATTCAGGTATGATGATTCTAACTGAAATAAGTCACACAGAAAAAGAAACATCATAAGATATCACTAATACACGGAATGTAAACTTGGGTACCCAGGAACTGGATTACAAAACAGAACAGGGCCTCAAATTTAGAAAACCAACTTATGCTTGCTTAAGGGGAAAGGTGAGTTGGGGTGCTGCACAAAACCAGAGATTGAAATGAGCACAGATAAAGTTCCTTAAGCCAAATATGGAATAGACAAGAGCTACTCCTTGCTCAACAAAATGGACGCAACACCCCATATTAAACGCCTAAGAATGTACCTGACTTGTAAGTATCTTAAAACCTATGGATTGCTATGTCTCTGAAAGAGAATCAAGCGTGTGTACAGGGGCATAAACGCAGCCGTGATAGGATTGGAGAGGTTCGGTGAGCAAATGAAGACCCTTTGAAGTCGTATTGCATGGTACCCATTCCACGGGTCTCAACTCTCCAGGTTTATGGGATTCTTCCTTCAGCTAAAACATCCATGTGGAACCCAGAGTATGATCAACCGTGTGATCGGGAGACGTGTTCCAATATGTCTCAGTTCTCGTCCTCTGGTACTCGGGTGCAACATTCCAGACGCTTTACTAACACTCTCCCGACTTGGAGAGTCAGTGCCTTTAACCTCCTGTTTGGCCCAGTTTGCAATTTCTGCGGAAGATGAACAGGAATAGGGAGAACCAATGAGAGACTAGCTGGAGGTGTCTGGACGGGCAAATTTAACTCTCATTTCCCACCAGGAAGAGGAATTAACCAAAGGCTCAGCGTGCCGTGCCGCAACCAGATTAGGGCCTGAAGCAATCCTGCGGTGTTGCGGCCAGCTCACAAGAAAGCGAGTTGAAGAAAGGAGCTCAGGGGCACTGTAATTCACAAACCTGCAGAGTTATAAATGACAGCTATCGTCCAAAAATATACTGAAGTAAGGCTGCCAAGAGGACTTGAAAGCGGGGCAGAATTGCAGGAAACCGATTTCAGGAGGTAGACTGGAATTGCATTTAAAGCATAGGAAAAGAGGCAGAACGTCCACAATGATGCACTTGGCCAAAAAGGGCGTATGCGTTTTTTCCTGAATATATTCGGGAAAAAAAGCATACGCCCTTTTTGGCCAACCAAGCAAGCTTGCAAAGGAAATCTGCACTACAATGAAGTCTCACTTCCCCCCGGACAAAAGGGCCATCTGAAAAAAGTGTAAAATCCAGAAAGGCAGGACAGGCCATGGAGAACTGGGAGCCTTTTTATGCTGATGGGAGGGATGTAAATTGCCAACAGCCACTGGGGAGAAGTGTATGGTGTTTCCTGAAACATCTAAAAAACAAAGCAACAGAGCCTAGGGCACTTCCACTTATGGTCCTATAGCTTAGGGAAATTAAAATCAAAAAGACACAGCCACCCCAAAGTTTGGGACGGCTCTGTTTACAAGAACCTCGTTTACGGGACAAGTTCAATATCGCAGAAAGCGAAAAATGGATAAAGAAGTTGTGATACTTACGTACAATGCAATATCACTCAGCAATGAAATCTATGTCATCAGGCCCGAAGCAGCATAATGAGTGGATTCAGTTATGATGATTCTAACTGAAATAAGTCACACAGAAAAAGAAACATCATAAGATATCACTAATACACGGAATGTAATCTTGGCTACACAGGAACTGGATTACAAAACAGAACAGGGTCTCAAATTTAGAAAACCAACTTATGCTTGCTTAAGGGGAAAGGTGAGTTGGGGTGCTGCATAAAACCAGAGATTGAAATGAGCACAGATAAAGTTCCTTAAGCCAAATATGGAATAGACAAGAGCTACTCCTTGCTCAACAAAATGGACTCAACACCCCATATTAAACGCCTAAGAATGTACCTGAGTAGTAAGTATCTTAAAAGCTATGGATGGCTATGTCTCCGAAAGAGAATCAAGCGTGTGTACAGGGACACAAACCTAGCACTGATAGGATTGGAGAGGTTCGGTGAGCAAATGAAGACCCTTTGAAATCATATTGCATGGTACCCATTTCACGGGATTGAACTGTCCAGGTTTAAGGGATTCTTCCTTCAGCTAAAACATGCATGTGGAACCCAGAGTATGATCAACCGTGTGATCGGTAGACGTGTTCCAATATGTCTCAGTTCTCATCCTCTGGTACTCGGGTTCAACATTCCAGACGCTTTACTAACACTCTCCCGACTTTTAGAGTCAGTGTCTTTAACCTCCTGTTTGGCCCAGTTTGCAATTTCTGCGGAAGATGAACAGGAATAGGGAGAACCAATGAGAGACTAGCTGGAGGTGTCTGGACGGGCAAATTTAACTCTCATTTCCCACCAGGAAGAGGAATTAACCAAAGGCTCAGCATGCCGTGCCGCAACCAGATTAGGGACTGAAGCAATCCTGCGGTGTTGCGGCCAGCTCCCAAGAAAGCGAGTTGAAGAAAGGAGCTCAGGGGCACTGTAATTCACAAACCTGCAGAGTTATAAATGACAGCTATCGTCCAAAAATATACTGAAGTAAGGCTGCCAAGAGGACTTGAAAGCGGGGCAGAATTGCAGGAAACCGATTTCAGGAGGTAGACTGGAATTACATTTAAAGCATAGGAAAAGAGGCAGAACGTCCACAATGATGCACTTGGCCAAAAAGTGCGTATGCGTTTTTTCCTGAATGTATTCAAGAAAAAACGCATACGCACTTTATGGCCAACCAAGCAAGCTTGCAAAGGAAATCTGCACTACAATGAAGTCTCACTTCCCCCTGGTCAAAAGGGCCATCTGAAAAAAGTGTAAAATCCAGAAAGGCAGGACAGGCCATGGAGAACTGGGAGCCTTGTTATGCTGATGGGCGGGATGTAAATTGCCAACAGCCACTCCGGAGAAGTGTATGGTGTTTCCTGAAACATCTAAAAAACAAAGCAACAGAGCCTAGGGCACTTCCACTTATGGTCCTATAGCTTAGGGAAATTAAAATCAAAGAGACACAGCCACCCCAAATTTTAGGACGGCTCTGTTTACAAGATCCTCGTTTACGGTACAAGTTTAATATCACAGAAAGGAAAAATGGATAAAGAAGTTGTGGTACTTACGTACAATGCAATATCACTCAGCAATGAAATCTATGTCATCAGGCCCGTAGCAGCATAATGAGTGGATTCAGATATGATGATTCTAACTGAAATAAGTCACACAGAAAAAGAAACATCATAAGATATCACTAATACACGGAATGTAAACATGGCTACACAGGAACTGGATTACAAAACAGAACAGGGCCTTAAATTTAGAAAACCAACTTATGCTTGCTTAAGGGGAAAGGTGAGTTGGGGTGCTGCATAAAACCAGAGATTGAAATGAGCACAGATAAAGTTCCTTAAGCCAAATATGGAACAGACAAGAGCTACTCCTTGCTCAACGAAAAGGACTCAGCACCCCATATTAAATGCCTAAGAATGTACCTCACTAGTAAGTATCTTAAAACCTACGGATTGCTATGTCTCCGAAAGAGAATCAAGCGTGTGTACAGGGGCATAAACGCAGCAGTGATAGGATTGGAGAGGTTCGGTGAGCAAATGAAGACCCTTTGAAGTCATATTGCATGGTACCCATTCCACGGGTCTCAACTCTCCAGGTTTAAGGGATTCTTCCTTCAGCTAAAACATGCATGTGGAACCCAGAGTATGATCAACCGTGTGATCGGGAGACGTGTTCCAATATATCTCAGTTCTCGTCCCCTGGTACTCGGGTGCAACATTCCAGACACTTTACTAACACTCTCCCGACTTGGAGAGTCAGTGCCTTTCACCTCCTGTTTAGCCCAGTTTGCAATTTCTGCGGAAGATGAACAGGAATAGGGAGAACCAATGAACGACTAGCTGGAGGTGTCTGGACGGGCAAATTTAACTCTCATTCCCACCAGGAAGAGGAATTAACCAAAGGCTCAGCGTGCCGTGCCGGAACCAGATTAGGGCCTGAAGCAATCCTGCGGTGTTGTGGCCAGCTCACAAGAAAGCGAGTTGAAGAAAGGAGCTCAGGGGCACTGTAATTCACAATCCTGCAGAGTTATAAATGACAGCTATCGTCCAAAAATATACTGAAGTAAGGCTGCCAACAGAACTTGAAAGCGGGGCAGAATTGCAGGAAACCGATTTCAGGAGGTAGACTGCAATTGCATTTAAAGCATAGGAAAAGAGCAGAACGTCCGCAATGATGCACTTGGCCAAAAAGGGCGTATGCGTTTTTTCCTGAATATATTCAGGAAAAAACGCATACGCCCTTTTTGGCCAACCAAGCAAGCTCGCAAAGGAAATCTGCACTACAATGAAGTCTCACTTCCCCCTGGTCAAAAGGGCCATCTGAAAAATGTGTAAAATCCAGAAAGGCAGGACAGGCCATGGAGAACTGGGAGCCTTGTTATGCTGATGGGTGGGATGTAAATTGCCAACAGCCACTAGGGAGAAGTGTATGGTGTTTCCTGAAACATCTAAAAAACAAAGCAACAGAGCCTAGGGCACTTCCACTTATGGTCCTATAGCTTAGGGAAATTCAAATCAAAAAGACACAGCCACCCCAAAATTTGGGATGGATCTCTTTAAAAGAACCTGGTTTATGGTACAAGCTAAATATCGCAGAAAGTGAAAAATGCATAAAGAAGCTGTGGTACTTACGTACAATGCAATATCACTCAGCAATGAAATCTATGTCATCAGGCCCGTAGCAGCATAATGAGTGGATTCAGGTATGATGATTCTAACTGAAATAAGTCACACAGAAAAAGAAACATCATAAGATATCACTAATACACGGAATGTAAACTTGGGTACCCAGGAACTGGATTACAAAACAGAACAGGGCCTCAAATTTAGAAAACCAACTTATGCTTGCTTAAGGGGAAAGGTGAGTTGGGGTGCTGCACAAAACCAGAGATTGAAATGAGCACAGATAAAGTTCCTTAAGCCAAATATGGAATAGACAAGAGCTACTCCTTGCTCAACAAAATGGACGCAACACCCCATATTAAACGCCTAAGAATGTACCTGACTTGTAAGTATCTTAAAACCTATGGATTGCTATGTCTCTGAAAGAGAATCAAGCATGTGTACAGGGGCATAAACGCAGCCGTGATAGGATTGGAGAGGTTCGGTGAGCAAATGAAGACCCTTTGAAGTCGTATTGCATGGTACCCATTCCACGGGTTTCAACTCTCCAGGTTTATGGGATTCTTCCTTCAGCTAAAACATCCATGTGGAACCCAGAGTATGATCAACCGTGTGATTGGGAGACGTGTTCCAATATGTCTCAGTTTTCGTCCTCTGGTACTCGGGTGCAACATTCCAGACGCTTTACTAACACTCTCCCGACTTGGAGAGTCAGTGCCTTTCACCTCCTGTTTGGCCCAGTTTGCAATTTCTGCGGAAGATGAACAGGAATAGGGAGAACCAATGAGAGACTAGCTGGAGGTGTCTGGACGGGCAAATTTAACTCTCATTTCCCACCAGGAAGAGGAATTAACCAAAGGCTCAGCGTGCCTTGCAGGAACCAGATTAGGGCCTGAAGCAATCCTGTGGTGTTGCGGCCAGCTCACAAGAAAGCGAGTTGAAGAAAGGAGCTCAGGGGCACTGTAATTCACAAACCTGCAGAGTTATAAATGACAGCTATCGTCCAAAAATATACTGAAGTAAGGCTGCCAAGAGGACTTGAAAGCGGGGCAGAATTGCAGGAAACCGATTTCAGGAGGTAGACTGGAATTGCATTTAAAGCATAGGAAAAGAGCAGAACGTCCGCAATGATGCACTTGGCCAAAAAGGGCGTATGCGTTTTTTCCTGAATATATTCAGGAAAAAACGCATACGCCCTTTTTGGCCAACCAAGCAAGCTGGCAAAGGAAATCTGCACTACAATGAAGTCTCACTTCCCCCTGGTCAAAAGGGCCATCTGAAAAATGTGTAAAATCCAGAAAGGCAGGACAGGCCATGGAGAACTGGGAGCCTTGTTATGCTGATGGGTGGGATGTAAATTGCCAACAGCCACTAGGGAGAAGTGTATGGTGTTTCCTGAAACATCTAAAAAACAAAGCAACAGAGCCTAGGGCACTTCCACTTATGGTCCTATAGCTTAGGGAAATTCAAATCAAAAAGACACAGCCACCCCAAAATTTGGGATGGATCTCTTTAAAAGAACCTGGTTTATGGTACAAGCTAAATATCGCAGAAAGTGAAAAATGCATAAAGAAGCTGTGGTACTTACGTACAATGCAATATCACTCAGCAATGAAATCTATGTCATCAGGCCCGTAGCAGCATAATGAGTGGATTCAGGTATGATGATTCTAACTGAAATAAGTCACACAGAAAAAGAAACATCATAAGATATCACTAATACACGGAATGTAAACTTGGGTACCCAGGAACTGGATTACAAAACAGAACAGGGTCTCAAATTTAGAAAACCAACTTATGCTTGCTTAAGGGGAAAGGTGAGTTGGGGTGCTGCACAAAACCAGAGATTGAAATGAGCACAGATAAAGTTCCTTAAGCCAAATATGGAATAGACAAGAGCTACTCCTTGCTCAACAAAATGGACGCAACACCCCATATTAAACACCTAAGAATGTACCTGACTTGTAAGTATCTTAAAACCTATGGATTGCTATGTCTCTGAAAGAGAATCAAGCGTGTGTACAGGGGCATAAACGCAGCCGTGATAGGATTGGAGAGGTTCGATGAGCAAATGAAGACCCTTTGAAGTCGTATTGCATGGTACCCATTCCACGGGTCTCAACTCTCCAGGTTTATGGGATTCTTCCTTCAGCTAAAACATCCATGTGGAACCCAGAGTATGATCAACCGTGTGATCGGGAGACGTGTTCCAATATGTCTCAGTTCTCGTCCTCTGGTACTCGGGTGCAACATTCCAGACGCTTTACTAACACTCTCCCGACTTGGAGAGTCAGTGCCTTTAACCTCCTGTTTGGCCCAGTTTGCAATTTCTGCGGAAGATGAACAGGAATAGGGAGAACCAATGAGAGACTAGCTGGAGGTGTCTGGACGGGCAAATTTAACTCTCATTTCCCACCAGGAAGAGGAATTAACCAAAGGCTCAGCGTGCCTTGCAGGAACCAGATTAGGGCCTGAAGCAATCCTGTGGTGTTGCGGCCAGCTCACAAGAAAGCGAGTTGAAGAAAGGAGCTCAGGGGCACTGTAATTCACAAACCTGCAGAGTTATAAATGACAGCTATCGTCCAAAAATATACTGAAGTAAGGCTGCCAAGAGGACTTGAAAGCGGGGCAGAATTGCAGGAAACCGATTTCAGGAGGTAGACTGGAATTGCATTTAAAGCATAGGAAAAGAGCAGAACGTCCGCAATGATGCACTTGGCCAAAAAGGGCGTATGCGTTTTTTCCTGAATATATTCAGGAAAAAACGCATACGCCCTTTTTGGCCAACCAAGCAAGCTGGCAAAGGAAATCTGCACTACAATGAAGTCTCACTTCCCCCTGGTCAAAAGGGCCATCTGAAAAATGTGTAAAATCCAGAAAGGCAGGACAGGCCATGGAGAACTGGGAGCCTTGTTATGCTGATGGGTGGGATGTAAATTGCCAACAGCCACTAGGGAGAAGTGTATGGTGTTTCCTGAAACATCTAAAAAACAAAGCAACAGAGCCTAGGGCACTTCCACTTATGGTCCTATAGCTTAGGGAAATTCAAATCAAAAAGACACAGCCACCCCAAAATTTGGGATGGATCTCTTTAAAAGAACCTGGTTTATGGTACAAGCTAAATATCGCAGAAAGTGAAAAATGCATAAAGAAGCTGTGGTACTTACGTACAATGCAATATCACTCAGCAATGAAATCTATGTCATCAGGCCCGTAGCAGCATAATGAGTGGATTCAGGTATGATGATTCTAACTGAAATAAGTCACACAGAAAAAGAAACATCATAAGATATCACTAATACACGGAATGTAAACTTGGGTACCCAGGAACTGGATTACAAAACAGAACAGGGTCTCAAATTTAGAAAACCAACTTATGCTTGCTTAAGGGGAAAGGTGAGTTGGGGTGCTGCACAAAACCAGAGATTGAAATGAGCACAGATAAAGTTCCTTAAGCCAAATATGGAATAGACAAGAGCTACTCCTTGCTCAACAAAATGGACGCAACACCCCATATTAAACACCTAAGAATGTACCTGACTTGTAAGTATCTTAAAACCTATGGATTGCTATGTCTCTGAAAGAGAATCAAGCGTGTGTACAGGGGCATAAACGCAGCCGTGATAGGATTGGAGAGGTTCGATGAGCAAATGAAGACCCTTTGAAGTCGTATTGCATGGTACCCATTCCACGGGTCTCAACTCTCCAGGTTTATGGGATTCTTCCTTCAGCTAAAACATCCATGTGGAACCCAGAGTATGATCAACCGTGTGATCGGGAGACGTGTTCCAATATGTCTCAGTTCTCGTCCTCTGGTACTCGGGTGCAACATTCCAGACGCTTTACTAACACTCTCCCGACTTGGAGAGTCAGTGCCTTTAACCTCCTGTTTGGCCCAGTTTGCAATTTCTGCGGAAGATGAACAGGAATAGGGAGAACCAATGAGAGACTAGCTGGAGGTGTCTGGACGGGCAAATTTAACTCTCATTTCCCACCAGGAAGAGGAATTAACCAAAGGCTCAGCGTGCCTTGCAGGAACCAGATTAGGGCCTGAAGCAATCCTGTGGTGTTGCGGCCAGCTCACAAGAAAGCGAGTTGAAGAAAGGAGCTCAGGGGCACTGTAATTCACAAACCTGCAGAGTTATAAATGACAGCTATCGTCCAAAAATATACTGAAGTAAGGCTGCCAAGAGGACTTGAAAGCGGGGCAGAATTGCAGGAAACCGATTTCAGGAGGTAGACTGGAATTGCATTTAAAGCATAGGAAAAGAGGCAGAACTTCGACAGTGAGGCACTTTGCCAAAAAGGGCGTATGCCTTTTTTCCTGAATATATTCAGGAAAAAAGGCATACGCCCTTTTTGGCCAACCAAGCAAGCTTGCAAAGGAAATCTGCACTACAATGAAGTCTCACTTCCCCCCGGACAAAAGGGCCATCTGAAAAAAGTGTAAAATCCAGAAAGGCAGGACAGGCCATGGAGAACTGGGAGCCTTGTTATGCTGATGGGAGGGATGTAAATTGCCAACTGCCACTGGGGAGAAGTGTATGGTGTTTCCTGAAACATCTTAAAAACAAAGCAACAGAGCCTAGGGCACTTCCACTTATGGTCCTATAGCTTAGGGAAATTAAAATCAAAGAGACACAGCCACCGCAAATTTTGGGACAGCTCTGTTTACAAGAACCTCGTTTACGGTACAAGTTTAATATCGCAGAATGCGAAAAATGGATAAAGAAGATGTGGTACTTACGTACAATGCAATATCACTCAGCAATGAAATCTATGTCATCAGGCCCGTAGCAGCATAATGAGTGGATTCAGGTATGATGATTCTAACTGAAATAAGTCACACAGAAAAAGAAACATCATAAGATATCACTAATACACGGAATGTAAACTTGGCTATAGAGGAACTGGATTACAAAACAGAACAGGGCCTTAAATTTAGAAAACCAACTTATGCTTGCTTAAGGGGAAAGGTGAGTTGGGGTGCTGCATAAAACCAGAGATTGAAATGAGCACAGATAAAGTTCCTTAACCAAATATGGAATAGAAAAGAGCTACTCCTTTCTCAACGAAATGGACTCCACACCCCATATTAAATGCCTAAGAATGTACCTGACTAGTAAGTATCTTAAAACCTATGGATGGCTATGTCTCCGAAAGAGAATCAAGCGTGTGTACAGGGGCATAAATGCAGCAGTGATAGGATTGGAGAGGTTCGGTGAGCAAATGAAGACCCTTTGAAGTCATATTGCATAGTACCATTCCACGGGATTGAACTGTCCAGGTTTAAGGGATTCTTCCTTCAGCTAAAACATGCATGTGGAACCCAGAGTATGATCAACCGTGTGATCGGTAGACGTGTTCCAATATGTCTCAGTTCTCATCCTCTGGTACTCGGGTTCAACATTCCAGACGCTTTACTAACACTCTCCCGACTTTTAGAGTCAGTGCCTTTAACCTCCTGTTTGGCCCAGTTTGCAATTTCTGCGGAAGATGAACAGGAATAGGGAGAACCAATGAGAGACTAGCTGGAGGTGTCTGTACGGGCAAATTTAACTCTCATTTCCCACCAGGAAGAGGAATTAACCAAAGGCTCAGCGTGCCGTGCTGGAACCAGATTAGGGCCTGAAGCAATCCTGCGGTGTTGCGGCCAGCTCCCAAGAAAGCGAGTTGAAGAAAGGAGCTCAGGGGCACTGTAATTCACAAACCTGCAGAGTTATCAATGACAGCTATCGTCCAAAAATATACTGAAGTAAGGCTGCCAAGAGGACTTGAAAGCGGGGCAGAATTGCAGGAAACCGATTTCAGGAGGTAGACTGGAATTACATTTAAAGCATAGGAAAAGAGGCAGAACGTCCACAATGATGCACTTGGCCAAAAAGTGCGTATGCGTTTTTTCCTGAATGTATTCAAGAAAAAACGCATACGCACTTTATGGCCAACCAAGCAAGCTTGCAAAGGAAATCTGCACTACAATGAAGTCTCACTTCCCCCTGGTCAAAAGGGCCATCTGAAAAAAGTGTAAAATCCAGAAAGGCAGGACAGGCCATGGAGAACTGGGAGCCTTGTTATGCTGATGGGCGGGATGTAAATTGCCAACAGCCACTCCGGAGAGGTGTATGGTGTTTCCTGAAACATCTAAAAAACAAAGCAACAGAGCCTAGGGCACTTCCACTTATGGTCCTATAGCTTAGGGAAATTAAAATCAAAGAGACACAGCCACCCCAAATTTTAGGACGGCTCTGTTTACAAGATCCTCGTTTACGGTACAAGTTTAATATCGCAGAAAGGAAAAATGGATAAAGAAGTTGTGGTACTTACGTACAATGCAATATCACTCAGCAATGAAATCTATGTCATCAGGCCCGTAGCAGCATAATGAGTGGATTCAGGTATGATGATTCTAACTGAAATAAGTCACACAGAAAAATAAACATCATAAGATATCACTAATACACGGAATGTAAACTTGGCTACACAGGAACTGGATTACAAAACAGAACAGGGTCTCAAGTTTAGAAAACCAACTTATGCTTGCTTAAGGGGGAAGGTGAGTTGGGGTGCTGCCTAAAACCAGAGTTTGACATTAGCACAGATACTGTTCCATAAGCCAAATATGTAATAGACAAGACCTACCCCTTGCTCAACAAAATGGACTCAACAATGAGGTATCACCTCACAGCTGATAGAATGGGCATCATCAGAAAATCTACAAACAAAAAATGCTGGAAAGGGTGTGGAGAAAAGGATCCCTCTTCCACTATTGTTTGGAATATAAATTGATACAGTCACTGGAGAACAATATGGAGTTCTTAAGAAACTAACAATAGAATTACCATATGATACAGTAATCCCAGTACTGGACATATACCCAGACAAAACCATAAATCAAAAAGAGACATTCACCGCAATGTTCATTGCATCACTATTTACAATATCGAGGTAATGGAAGCAACCTAAATGCCCACAGACAGACGAATGCATAAAGCTGTGGTACATATATAAAATGGAATATTACTAAGCCATGAAAAGGAATGAAATTGGGTCATTTGTAGAGACGTCGATGGGTCTAGAGACTGTCATACAGAGTGAAGTAAGTCAGAAAGAGAAAAACAAATCTTGTATATTCATGCATATATGTGGAACCTAGAAAAACTGTACAGATTAACCATTTTGCAAGGCATAAATAGAGCAACAGATGTAGACAACAAATGTATGGACAACAAGGGGGGAAAGCTGTTGGGGGAGTGGTGGTGGGAGGAGTTGAGAGACTGGGATTGGCATGTATACATTTATATGTATAAAATAGATAACCAATAAGAACCTGCTGTATAAAAATATAAAATAAAATTCAAAATTGAAAAGAAATAAAATTTAAAAAATAAAACAGAAAAAACAATTATTCCCTTCACATACATGTATTTATATGAATAAATTATTTCCATGCTTATATCTGTAAATACAAAAAAGAGGAATAAAATCTACCTTGAACCAAAAATGAAAAAGAGAAAAAAAACACAGAACCCACCAGTTCCACAGAGGAAAACCGTATCAGGGCACTTGCTCCAGTTGTAAACAATTCTGAAGTTGGTCAGTGGTGGGGAATCGTCTCCCATTCAGCCAGCAGCCCCCACGCAACAAGCGTCCTCATTGCAAAGCTGGGGCACCGTGCCGAGGCATCTGTGAGTAAACGTGAGTTGAGCCCCAGGCCAGTTGCTGCTGAACTATTCCCACCCATCCCAAGTAAAACACCTGAATATATACAAGGACTTGAAAGCCTAGAGGAAGGGCCATAGAGCCACACGAGTGACAGCATGCCGGCCGACTTGGTGCCTGCAGGCCAGCCAGGATGGTCCTGGCCCTGGGTGCTCTTCTGGAAGATTTCCATTTCCCTGCCTGAGATACCCGTCCTGTCCCTGCCCCCACTGCTTTTTTCCTTCCTCACCTCTGCCCAGGGAGAAATTCCAGCAGCAGGTATGGGTGACACATCCTCTTCTTTAGCAGGTGGCAGCCTGGCAACTGCTGCAGAAAGTCCAGCAGAGCCCCACTCACACTGGGCCACCCACAAAGCCGTGGCCTCTCACTCCCTCCCACCAGCCCAGCCCCGAGACTGCTGACAGGACAGAGAAAATGGCGTCAGGCACGGCTGCAGGGGCTCTTGCTGCCTGGAGTGGTATTTATATTGATCTCAACCCAGGCACACCTGGGGAGGGCTGGCCGGCACGGTAAGGCTGCCCAGCTCAGCCAATCATCACCCCTCAGGGGCTCACAGTTGCAGAAAATGGAACTTGCTGAACCGGCCAGGTCCAAGGAACAGGTGTGGGCTCCTGAGAGTCAGGATAGACAAGGGGCTGCAGCTTTGGCTTGTTTTCTAATCATTTTATCTGGCCCATGAGTGGGAGACAACTTCAAGAAAACCCTCTCCTAATGAGAGGAACCCAGGAGTCAGGGAGAGGAGGAGTGGGTGGTGGTTGGAGACAGAGGCCTGGTGCCCTGGGTGCAGTGGAAGTCTCTGGAAGACCAGGTGGAGGGAGGCCGCACAGAGTGATGCCCAGGGTCACAGACCTGTCGCAGCTGCTGTTTGTTAGTTCAAGTCCTGCTCTGAGGTGCTCTGTGTCAGCTCTGAGCGACAGGTGAGCTGGGGGTGCTCTGCAATGAGGGCTATGTGCACGGTTCCTGTGTGCCCAGCCCTGCCACGGTACCTGCAAGGGTAGCTCTGTATCCTGGGAGGGGCCTGACCACGAGAGCCCCGTGGGCTGGGGTGGGGGGTGGGGTACCTGCCCAGGTGAGCTCCATATTCTGGGATTGGTCTTACCACGAGAGCCCCATGGGCTGCTGGGGACCTGGTAAAGGATGTCAGGACAGTCAGTGAAGCCACCGAGGATATACCTCCAGTTGCTCCTAATTCCTACACCCTGCTGGTCATTCTACCAACCACCAGGACATGGTATTCTGTATTAGTCTTCAATGATGCCTTCTTTTGTATTCCATTAGTCCCAGAGTCACAAGAAATTTTGGCTTGTGAGTGGCAGGACTCAACATACAACTAAAACAATACTTCCGGGCTGTCTTGCCCCAAGGGTTCAAAAATTCCCACACTATCTTTGGGGAAACCTTAGCTAAAGACCTAAAAGTTCTACCTCTGGAAAAGGAAACCCTCCTTCAGTACTCAGACGACATTCTGATTGCCAGCCCTACTAAGGAGACCTCTGAACTACCAAGCCAATAAAGGATAGAAGTTGTCCAAGAAAAAGCTCAAATATCACAGACTGCAGTGACCTGCCTGGGCTTCATTCTCACAGAAGGTCGGAGAAGCCCATCCCAGGAAAGGGAAGAAACCATTTTCGGCCTTACCCCTTTCTAAAACTAGAAGACAGCTTAGGGGTTCCTGGGGAGGCCAGGGTTTGCTGCTTCTGGATCCCTAACTACAGTCTACTAGCTGGGCCTCTATATGAAACACTGAAAGGAAAAGATGATGATCCTTTTGAATAGAATCCAGAAGTGGCCTTTCAAGAATGGAAAGAGCAGTCAATTCAGACCCTTGCCCTGGAACTCCCTAATTTAGCTAAACCCTTTGACCTTTACATTCCCGGTGAAAGGTGAATCGCCATTGGAGAATTAGTGCAAAAACTGGGACCACTTGAAATGGAACAATGCAAGAATGCCATCCAGGTAGGATAAACTACGGTCACCAAGGGGCTTGGCCCACTGCCGCATCTGGCCAAGATACTGGCGGTATCTAAAAACCTGGAAATCAGCAGCCCAAAAGGCCACCTCCCTCCTAAGGGAAAAGGACCCCACGTGGTGATCCTAACCACCAACCATGCCCTGAAGTTGCAGGGTTTGCTCCGTGGGCACACCAACCTCGAGTGAGGAGGCCCTCCAACTCCAACATCCAGAGAGATAACCGGGGGCAACAGGGCACCATGACGACTCGTGTGAACATCACTTGACCTGGAGTTTCTCTCATAAAACAACAAGAGTGTGTCCCAAAAGAGTAGACTACTGCTTGCAGGACTTACTGCACCCAGAGGGGAGCTAATAATCTTGGCGGGGGAACCGTATATCACACTGTCACCATAGAAAAGCCTACAGACACCATGATGATGGTGGCCAATAAGACTGGCTGGACTCCTGTTTACTTCAAAAGGCTGTTGACTCAGTGGCCATCATGGTCCTTGATCACCACTGACCCTGGACTGCCTGGGAGTTGTGCGGGCAGGGCTCTGACACCTGGTGCTGTTTGTACGTTAATTCAGGGGCCTAATTGAAGAAAGCACAGACTACTGTTCAGAGCATCTAGGCTGACAGAAACGGTCAGCCTAAGGTGGCCGAACAAATGTGGGGCGGGGTGAAACCGGCCCCCACAGCGTCTCTGCACATCTCTTTCCTGGACCCTTAAAGGTCATTAGAATCTATAACGCTTCCAATGCTGGTGCTCAGGTGGACGAGCAGGGAGGCAGGGGGCCTGGGGACAATCAACGTCACCTGGAGGCTGCTGGGGAGAAGCTCTGACCCTCACCCCTTGGTATGAGGGCTCCCAACTCAGCACTCAGCAGTTACAGAAGAAGGGTCTGCACCCTCAGCACTCCAAGAATGAGGAACGGGACAAAAGGCAGAGGAGGGGTTTGTCCCCAGCAAAGCCCATTAAAAATCCCTGGGAGATAAAAATAGAATCTGGGCAATAAAGTCAAGTCTAACCTTTTTTATCCTTTGTGCTTTGTCTAATTTCATGTGCTCCTAGGGTCCCGCATGCAGAGGTTCCACACCCGGCACTTCAGACCAGATTTCCTAGTGCAGAATGGCTGGGTCGACACCTCAGCTCCTGGGGCCCAGTGCAGACTCCGCGATATAGAGCCTGAGCTGCAGCCAACCCGGCCCTCGAGAGCTCCGCCCCCTCCCTCCCACTGACTCTGACAGGATCTCTACACAGCAGCCCAGCCCACAGCCCACGGGGTAGTGCATGCTCTCACCTCTCCATTCTCTGATCAAAATATAAAGTTTCCTTTGCTTGTGAACCAAACTCAGTCTCGATCTGTTGGCCCCAATGACACTGCACACGGGGACACTTGTTGGGGTCCACTCTGGAGGATCAGTAACAGAAATTGAGACTATTGTAACCTCAATGAACAGATGTGTGAGCCAAACTGTAGTTAACATAGAACAGTGTATAAGGCTCGGGTAAAATAAGATGTTTCTAACGATTCCATTGGCTATTTCCATCACTTTATTATAAGCAAGTTCAGTGAAAAGGTTTGTCTTATTTGTCAGGTCAATATTAGAGAAACGAAGTGATTTCTTTCCAAGGATGTACATCTAATAATCTTGGTTAAAGCTTCAATCTTGTTTTAAATGCTTTTCCATTGAAAATGATACCTCTCTTTCAGCTCCCCCATTTCTGAGAAGTATAAAATCTTATAATTTATTATTACCAAA
This sequence comes from Leucopleurus acutus, assembly GCF_964270905.1. Lineage (NCBI taxonomy): Eukaryota > Metazoa > Chordata > Mammalia > Artiodactyla > Delphinidae > Leucopleurus > Leucopleurus acutus. The sequence continues at coordinate 25,907 of NW_028138661.1, read as the reverse complement.
GCGGAAAGGTGGGAGGAGGGATAAATTAACAGTTTGGGATTAACACATACACACTGCTATGTATAAAATAGATCATCAACAAGGAACTACTGTATAGCACAGGGAACTACACTCAACATTTTGCAATAACCTATAAGGGGAAATAATCTGAAAAAGAATAGATATTTTTATTGACATCATCTATCAATGACAGTTAAAGTGTAACCTAGGGGAAGCTGGTGGTGAGTGCTTCTGACCCTGAAGACTTCAATCATCTAAAGTTTGGACTCTGCCTACTTCCCAAGGCCCTTAATGAACATATGTGTAGCCGTAGCTTAAAAAATTCCCCAGTTTGGGTTTCGGGGAGACACTGATTTTGAAAAAGCCCTGGTGTTCTCCTTACATGAATGGGACTCTTCCTACTGCTAAAACATGTCTGTCACACCCAGAGGATGGTATACCGTCTGATTGGGAAGAGTTTGGAAAAGGCATCTCATCTCCTCATCTCCTGGTGCTCGGGTTCACCCATCCAGCGTCTTTACTAACAGTCTCCCCACTTGGAGATGGCAGCACTGTCAACATCCTGTTGCGTACAGTTTGGAATTTGTCCAGAGGATGAAGCGGAAGGATGAGGAACAATGAGAGACAAGTCCTAGGTGTTCAGACAGGCACATGTCACTCTAATTTCCAATCAGGAAGACGAATTGACCAAAGGCTAGGGTTGCCCATGGAAACAGTATAGGGCTTGAGGAAATCCCGCTGCTTTGTGGCCAGTTCCCATAAACACAAGTTGAACAATGGAACTCAGGGACAGTAAAATTCACGAAACTGCAGAGTTGAAAATATCCATCACTGAAAAATGTCTTGAGGAAAGTCAGAGAAAAGGACTTGTAAGCAAGGGAGAATGGCAGGAAAGGGATTTGAGGAGGTAGAAAGGACTCGCCATTAAGCACAAGAAAAGGAGCTGAACATTGCCAACATTGCAGTTGGCCAAAAAGGGTGTATGCGTTTTTTTCTGTATATATTCAAGAAAAGGGCATACACTTTTTTAGCCAACCAAACAGGTGGGCACTGGAAGTCAATACTACAAGAGATATCACTTCGCATCAGTCAGAAGAGCCATCCTCATAAAGCGTAAACAACAAAAATGCAGGACAGGGCAAGGAGAAGAGGGAGCCCTGTGAGACTTATAGTGGAAATGTATATTGCCAACGGCCATTCTGGAGAAGTGTATTGTGTTTACTAAAGCATCTAAAAAATGAGCTACAGAGCATAGGGCACTTGCACTCATGGGCGTATATCTTGGGAAAAACAAAAATCGACAGGACACAGGCACCCCAATGTTTACCCTCTCTCTGTTTAAAAGATCCTCGACTAGGATATAACTTAAATGTCTCTGGAGAGAAAAAATGGATAGAGATGTGGTACTTAGGTAGAGTGGAATATTATTCAGCCTGGAAATCAATGAAATATGGCCAGTTGTAACAACTCCGGAGGAGTTACGTATGATCATTCTAAGTGACATAATTCAAAAAGAAAAAGACACATATCATAAGATATCACTTAAAGGTGGAATCCAAAATGGCTACACATGAAATAAATTACAAAACAAAAACATAGTCAAATATGTAGAAAACACGCATAAGGCTGCTAAACGGGAAAGGTGGGGAGGGGTGAGGCATCATCCAGGAGGTTGAAATTAGCAAAGATACCATTCCAAATACCAAACTGATAATCAACAAGGCCTACACGGTAGCTAAAAGAACTGCACTCAGCACACTCAAGTCACCGGAAAAGAATATATACGACTGGTAAGAATCTGAAAAAGAATTTACTGATGTCTCTCTGTACGTGAATCAAGTGGATATACAGCAGCAAGAAACAGAGCTTTGAAAATCAGCTGTAACCAATATAGTAATAAATTGAAAAAAATAAACGACAGAGAGAAAACCTCTTACAACTTTTCCTCAGGGCCGGTGATGCAACATGGATTGAACACATCTAGACCCACAGCAGGATGAGACATAAGGCTGGAAACTGTTTGCACTAAGAGAAATGTGAGGGTGGGTGAGGAAATGCACACCCTTTAAAGTAATACTACCTGGTACCCATTCAATGGGTCCCAAATCTGCAGGTTCAAGGGATCTTCCTACAGCTAAAACATGCATGGAAAACCCAGAGGACTGTACACCATGTGATCGGGAGATGTGTCTAAAATGCAGCTCATTTATCCTCTCCTGGTGCTCCTGTTCACCATTCCAGCCACGTTACTTAGAATCTCCCCACTTGGAGAATCAGCACATTTCAACTTCTGTTTCACACATTTTGCAAATTGTGAGGAGGATGAACGGGAAGAGGGGGAACCAATGAGAGAATAGTTGTAGGGGTTCGGACGGGCACATATCACTCTAATTTCCCATTAAGAATAAGAATTAAAAAAAGGCTCAGCCCGCCTCGCCCGAGCCAAAATAGGGCCTGAAGCAATCCTGCGGGTTTGAGGCCAGCTCACAAAAGAGCAATTTAAAAAATGGAGCTCAGGGTCACTGCAATTCACAAACCTGCAGAGTTATAAATGAAAACTAACGTCCAAAAATATGTTGAGGTAAGGCAAAGAAGAGGATCTGAATGCAAGAGAGAATTGCAAGAAACAGATTTCAAGAGATAGATTGGACTCATCTTTAAAGCACATGAAAAGCGGCAGATTTTCGACAATGATGCAGTTGGCCCAAAAGGGCGTATGCGTTTTTTCCTGATTATATCCAGGAAAAAACGCATACGCACTTTATGGGGAACGAAGCAAGCAAGTAATGCAAATGTGCACAACAAAGAAGTCTCATTTCCCACTGGTCAAAAGGGCCATCCTAAAAAATTGTAAAAACCAGAAATGCAGGACAGGCCATGGAGAACAGGGAGCCTTTATACGCTGATGGGCAGTGTGTGAACTGCCGAGAGCCACTCTGGAGAAGTGTATGGTGGTTCCTAAATCATCTAAAAAACAGAGCTACAGAGCATAGGACACTTCCAATCATGGGAGTATATCTAGGGAAGTCTAAAAATCAACAAGACACAAGCACACCACAGTTTAGGGCTACTCTGTTTACAAGAACCTCAACTTCAGTACACCTTAAATATCCCAGGAAAGAGAACAATGGATAAAGAAGATGTGGTACTTATGTACAATGGAATATCTCTTCACCATGATATCAATGTAATAAGGCTAGTAGAAGGATAAAGAGTGGATTTAGGTCCGATAATACTACTTGAAATAAGTCAAACAGAAAAAGAAACATATCATAAGATATCACTTATAGAGGGAGGGTAAATATGGCTGCACAAGAAATGAATTACAGAACAGAACAGTGTCTCACATTTAGAAAACACACTTATTTCAGCTTAAGGGGAAAGGAGAGGTGGGGTGATGCATAAAACCAGAGTTTGAAATTAGCACAGATACCGTTCAATAAACCAAATAGATATTAGACAAGATCTACACCTTGCTCAATGAACTGGCCTCAACACACCCTATACACCGCAGAGAAATATATCTGAGTAATAAGAATCTTAAAACCCATGTATTGATATATCTCCATAAGGGAATCAAGGGTGTGCAGAGCGGCACAAACACAGCAGTGAAAATGAGCTAAACCCCATTATAGAAATAAATTTTAAAAACAAAACGCAGAAACAATGAAAGAGAGAAAAATTCTTACAAAATTCGCTCAGGGGCTGTGATGCAACCTGGATTGACCACATATAAACCCACAGCTGGATAAGACATAAGGCTGGATACTAGGGGCTGAGAGGATTGGTGAGCTTTGGTGAGCAACTGCCAAAAGTTTCATGCAATACTTCATGCTACTCATGCCAAGGGTCCCAACACTCCAGGGTGAAGGGAATCTTCCTACAGCTAAACCATGCTTGGGAAACCCAGCGACTGGTATACCATATGATCGGGAAAGGTTTCTAAAACGCACCTCATTTTTCCTCTCCTGGGGCTCCGGATCGACATTCCAGCCGCTTTACTAAAAATATCCCCACATGGAGAGTCAATGCCTTTAAGTTCTGGTATCGCACAGTCTGCAGTTAGTGCGGAGGATGAAAGGGAATAGGGGGAACTAGTGAGAAACTAGATGTAGCGGTTTCAATGGGCACATGTCACTCTAATTTCACATCAGTAAGAAGAATAACCCTAACCCTAACCCTTCCCCGAAGCTTTCCCCTCACCCGTCCCCTAATCCTAACACGTATGCTCACACTAACCCGCGCCCTCACATGTACGCTCCCTCTAAACCATTGGCATACACTCACCTGGACTCTAAACCGTCCCCGTCCCCTAACCCTAACCGTAGCCCGAACCCTAACCCTAACCCTTCCCCGAAGCCTTCCCCTCACCCGTCCCATAATCCTAATCCGTACGCTCACAGTAACCCGCGCCCTCACACGTACGCTCCCCCTAAACTGCTGTCATACCATCACATGGACCCTAAACCGTCCCCGTCCCCTAACCCTAACCCTAGCCCGAACCCTAACCCTAACCCTTCCCCGAAGCCTTCCCCTCACCCGTCCCATAATCTTAACCCGTACGCTCACACTAACCCGCGCCCTCACACATACGCTCCCCCTAAACCGTTGTCGTACCCTCACCTGGACCCTCAACCGTCCCCGTCCCCTAACCCTAACCCTAGCCTGAACCCTAACCCTAACCCTTCCCAAAAGCCTTCCCCTAAACCGTCCCCTAATCCTAACCCGTACTCTCACACTAACCCGCGCCCTCACACGTACGCTCCCCCTAAAGCGTTGTCGTACCCTCACCTGGACCGTAAAACGTGCCCGTCCCCTAACCCTAACCCTAGCCCGAACCCTAACCCTAACCCTTCCCCGAAGAATTCCCCTCACCTGTCCCCTAATCCTAACCCGTACGCTCACACTAACCTACGCCCTCACACGTACGCTCCCCCTAAAGCTCTGTCGTACCATCACCTGCACCCTAAACCGTCCCCGTCCCCTAATCCTAACCCTAGCCTGAAACCTAACCCTAAACCTTCCCCGAAGCCTTCCCCTCACCCGTCCCCTAATCCTAACCCGTACGCTCACAGTAACCTGCGCCCTCACACGTACGCTCCCCCTAAACCGTTGTCGTACCCTCACGTGGACCCTAAACGGTCCCCGTCCCCTCACCCTAACCCTAGCCCGAACCCTAACAATAACTCTTCCCCGAAGCCTTCCCCTCACACGTCCCCTAATCCTAACCCGTACGCTCACACTAACCCGCGCCCTCACACGTACGCTCCCCCTAAAGCTCTGTCGTACCCTCACCTGGACCCTAAACCGTCCCCGTCCCCTAAACCTAACCCTAGCCCGAACCCTAACCCTAAAGCTTCCCCGAAGCCTTCCCCTCACCCGTACCCTAATCCTAACCCGTACGCTCACACTAACCCGCGCCCTCACACGTACGCTCCCCCTAAAGCTCTGTCGTACCCTCACCTGGACCCTAAACCGTCCCCGTCCCCTAACCCTAACCCTAGCCCGAACCCTAACCCTACACGTTCCCCGAAGCCTTCCCCTCACCCGTCCCCTAATCCTAACCCAAACGCTCAAACTAACCCGCCCCTCACATGTACGCTCCCCCGAAACCGCTGTCGTACCATCACCTGGACCCTAAACCGTCCCCGTCCCCTAAACCTAACCCTAGCCCGAACCCTAAGCCTAACCCTTCCCCGAAATCTTCCCCTCACCCGTCCCCTAATCCTAACCCGTACCCTCACACTCACCCGCGCCCTCACACATTCGCTCCCCGTAAACCGTTGTTGTATCCTCACCTGGACCCTAAACCGTCCCCGTCCCCTAACCCTAACCCTAGTCCGAACACTTAACCTAACCCTTCCCCGAAACCTTCCCCTCACCCGTCCCCTAATCCTAACCCGTACGCTCACACTAACGCACGCCCTTACACGTACGCTACCCCTAAACTGTTGTCATACCCTCACCTGGACCCTAAACCGTCCCCGTCCCCTAACCCTAACCCTAGCCCGAACCCTAACCCGAACCCTTCCCCGAAGCCTTCCCCTCACCCGTCCCCTAATCCTAACCCGTACGCTCACACTAACCCGCGCCCTCACACATACGCTCCCGCTAAACCGTGGTCGTACCCTCACCTGGACCCTACACCGTCCCCGTCCCCTAAACCTAACTCTAGCCCGAACACTAAACCTAACCCTTCCCCGAAGCCTTCCCCTCACCCATCCCCTAATCCTAACCCGTACGCTCACACTAACCCGCGCCCTCACACGTACGCTACCCCTAAACCATTATCGTACCCTCACCTGGACCCTAAACCGTCCCCGTCCCCTAACCCTAACCCTAGCCCGAACCGTAACCCTAACCCTTCCCGGAAGCCTTCCCCTCACCCGTCCCCTAATCCTAACCCGTACGCTCACACTAACCACCGCGCTCACACGTACGCTGCCCCTAAAGCGTTGTCGTACCCTCACCTGGACCCTAAACCGTCCCCATCCCCTAACACTAAACCTAGCCCAAACCCTAACCCTAACCCTTCCCCGAAGCCTTCCCCTCACCCATCCCCTAATCCTAACCCGTACCATCACACTAACCCACGCCCTCACACTAACCTTCCCCCTAAAGCGTTGTCGTACCCTCACCTGGACCCTAAACCGTCCCCGTCCCCTAACCCTAACCCTAGCCCGAACCCTAACCCTAACCCTTCCCCGAAGCCTTCCCCTCACCCGTCCCCTAATCCTAACCCGTACGCTCACACTAACCCATTCCCTCACATGTATGCTCCCCCTAAACCGCTGTCGTACCCTCACCTGGACCCTAAACCGTCCCCGTCCCCTAACACTAACCCTAGCCCGAAACCTAACCCTAAACCTTCAACGAAGCCTTCCCCTCACGCGTCCCCTAATCCTAAACCGTATGCTCACACTAACCCGTGCCCTCACAGGTACGCTCCCCCTAAACCGTTGTCGTACACTCACCTGGACCCTAAACCGTCCCCGTCCCCTAACCCTAACCCTAGCCCGAACCCTAACCCTAACCCTTCCCCGAAGCCTTCCCCTCACCCGTCCCCTAATCCTAACCCCTACGCTCACACTAACCCGCGCCCGCACACGTACAGTTCCCCTAAACCGTTGTCGTACACTCACTTGGACCCTAAACCGTCCCCGTCCCCGTCCCCTAACCCTAGCCCGAACCCTAACCCTAACCCTTCCCCGAAGCCTTCCACTCACCCGTCCCCTAATCCTAACCCGTACGCTCACACTGACCCGCGCCCTCACATGTACGCTCCCCCTAAAGCGTTGTCGTACCCTCGCCTGGACCCTAAACCGTCCCCGTCCCCTAACCCTAACCCTAGCCCGAACCCTAAACCGAACCCTTCCCCGAAGCCTTCCCCTCACCCGTCCCCTAATCTTAACCCGTACGCTCACAATAAACCGTGCCCTCACACGTACGCTCCCCCTAAACCACTCTCGTACCCTCAACTGGACCCTAAACCGTCCCCGTCCCATAACCCTAACCCTAGCCCGAACCCTAAACCTAACCCTTCCCCGAAGCCTTCCCCTCACCCTTCCGCTAATCCTAACCCGTACACTCACACTAACCCGCGCCCTCACACGTACGCTACCCCTAAACCATTGTCGTACCCTCAACTTGACCCTAAACCGTCTCCTAACCCTAACCCTAACCCTAGCCCGAAACCTAATCCTAACCCTTCCCCGAAGCCTTCCCCTCACCCGTCCCCTAATCCTAATCCGTACGCTCACAGTAACCCACGTGCTCACACGTACGCTCCCCCTAAACCGTTGTCGTACCCTCAGCTGGACCCTAAACCGTCCCCGTCCCTTAACCCTAACCCTAGCCCGAACCCTAACCCTAACCCTTCCCCGAAGCCTTCCCCTCACCCGTCCCCTAATCCTAACTCGTACGCTCACACTAACCCGCGCCCTCACACGTACGCTCCCCCTAAACCGTTGTCGTACCCTCAGCTGGACCCTAAACCGTCCCCGTCCCCTAACCCTAACCCTAGCCCGAACCCTAACCCTAACCCTTTCCCGAAGCCTTCCCCTCACCCGTCCCCTAATCCTAACCCGTATGCTCACACTAACCCACGCCCTCACACGTACACTCCCCCTCAACCGTTGTCGTACCCTCACCTGGACCCTAAACCGTCCCCATCCCCTAACCCTAACCCTAGCCCGAACCCTATCCTTAACCCTTCCCCGAAGCCTTCCCCTCACCCGTCCCATGATCCTAACCCGTACGCTCACACTAACCCGCGCCCTTACACGTACGCTCCCCCTAAACTGCTGTCGTATCATCACATGGACCCTAAACCGTACCCATCCCCTAACCCTAACCCTAGCCCGAACCCTAACCCTAACCCTTCCCCGAAGCCTTCCCCTCACCCGTCCCCTAATCCTAACCCGTACGCTCACACTACCCCGTGCCCTCACACGTACGCTCCCCCTAAAGCGTTGTCGTACCCTCACCTGGACCCTAAAACGTGCCCGTCCCCTAACCCTAACCCTAGCCCGAACCCTAACCCTAACCCTTCCCCGAATCCTTCCCCTCACCCGTCCCCTAATCCTAACCCGTACGCTCACACTAACCCACGCCCTCACACGTACGCTCCCCCTAAAGCGTTGTCGTACACTCACCTGGACCCTAAACAGTCCCCGTCCCCTAACCCTAACCCTAGCCCGAAACCTAACCCTAACGCTTCTCCGAAGCCTTCCCCTCACCCGTCCCCTAATCCTAACCCGTACGCTCACACTAACCTGCGCCCTCACACGTACGCACCCCCTAAAGCTCTGTCGTACCCTCACCTGCACCCTAAACCGTCCCCGTCCCCTAACCCTAACCCTAGCCTTAACCCTAACCCTAAACCTTCCCTGAAGCCTTCCCCTCACCGGTCCCATAATCCTAACCCGTACGCTCACACTGACCCGCGCCCTCACACATTCGCTCCCCCTAAACCGTTGTTGTACCCGCACCTGGACCCTAAACCGTCCCCGTCCCCTAACCCTAACCCTAGCCCGAACACTAACCCTAACCCTTCTCCGAAGCCTTCCCCTCACCCGTCCCCTTATCCTACCCCGTACGGTCACACTAACCCGCGCCCTCACACGTACCTTACCCCTAAACCGTTGTCATACACTCACCTTGACCATAAACCGTCCCCGTCCCCTAACCCTAACCCTAGCCCGAAACCTAAGCCTAACCCTTCCCCGAAGCCTTCCCCTCACCCGTCCCCTAATCCTAACCCGTACGCTGACACGAACCCGCACCCTCACACGTACGCTCCCCCTAAACCGCTGTCGTACCCTCAACTGGACCCTAAACCGTCCCCGTCACCTAACCCTAACCCTAGCCCGAACTCTAACCCTAACCCTTTCACGAAGCCTTCCCCTCACCCGTCCCCTAATCCTATACCGTACGCTCACGCTAACCCACGCCCGCACACGTACAGTCCCCCTAAACCGTTGTCGTACACTCACCTGGACCCTAAACCGTCCCCGTCACCGTCCCCTAACCCTAGCCAAAACCCTAACGATAACCCTTCCCCGAAGCCTTCCCCTCAACCGTCCCCTAATCCTAACCCGTACGCTCACACTAACCCACGCCCTCACATGTACGCTCCCCCTAAAGCGTTGTCGTACCCTCACCTGGACCCTAAACCGTCCCCGTCCCCTAACCCTAACCCTAGCCCGAACACTAAACCTAACCCTTCCCCGAAGCCTTCCCCTCACCCGTCCCGTAATCCTAACCCGTACGCTCACACTAACCCGCGCCCTCACACGTACGCTACCCCTAAACCATTGTCGTACCCTCACCTGGACCCTAAACCGTCCCCGTCCCCTAACCCTAACCCTAGCCCGAACCCTAACCCTAACCCTTCCCGGAAGCCTTCCCCTCACCCGTCCCCTAATCCTAACCCATAAGCTCACACTAATCCACGCGCTCACACGTACTCTGCCCCTAAACCGTTGTCGTACCCTCACCTGGACCCTAAACCGTCCCCATCCCCTAACCCTAACCCTAGGCCAAACCCTAACCCTAACCCTTCCCCAAAACCTTCCCCTCACCCATCCCCTAATCCTAACCCGTAACCTCACACTAACCCGCGCCCTCACACTAACCCTCCCCCTAAAGCGTTGTCATACCCTCACCTGGACCCTAAACCGTCCCCGTCCCCTAACCCTAACCCCAGCCCGAACCCTAACCCTAACCCTTCCCCAAAGCCTTCCCCTCACCCGTCCCCTAATCCTAACCCGTACGCTCACACGAACCCGCGCCCTCACACGAACGCTCCCCCTCAAACGTTGTCGTACCCTCACCTGGACCCTAAACCGTCCCCATCCCCTAACCCTAACCCTAGCCCGAACCCTATCCCTAACCCTTCCCCGAAGCCTTCCCCTCACCTGTCCCATAATCCTAACCCGTACGCTCACACTAACACACGCCCTCACACGTACGCTCCCCCTAAACTGCTGTCGTACCATCACATGTACCCTAAGCCGTCCCCGTTCTCTATCCCTAACCCTAGCCCGAACCCTAACCCTAACCCTTCCCCGAAGCCTTCCCCTCACCCGTACCCTAATGCTAACCCGGACGCTCACACTAACCCACGACCTCACACTTACGGTCCCCCTAAACCGTTGTCGTACCCTCACCTAGACCCTAAACAGTCTCCGTCCCCTAACGCTAAACCTAGCCTGAACCCTAACTCTAACCCTTCCCCGAATCCTTCCCCTCACCCGTGCTCTAATCCTAACCCGTACCCTCACAGTAACCCGTGCCCTCAAACGTACGCTCCCCCTAAACCGTTGTCGTACCCTCACGTGGACCCTAAACCGTCCCCGTCCCCTAACCCTAACCCTAGCTCGAAACCTAACCCTAACCCTTCACCGAAGCCTTCCCCTCACCCGTCCCCTAATCGTAACCCGTACGCTCACTCTAAACCACGCCCTCACACGTACGCTCCCCATAAACCGTTGTCATACCCTCACCTGTACCCTAAACCGTCCCCGTTCCCGAGCCCTAACCCTAGCCCGAACCCTAAACCTAACCCTTCCCCGAAGCATTCCCCTCACCCGTCCCCTAATCCTAACCCGTACGCTCACACTAACCCGCGCTCTCCCACGTACGCTCCCCCTTAACCGTTGTCGTACCCTCACCTGGACCCTAAACCGTCCCCGTCCCCTAACCCTAACCCTAGCCCGAACCCTAACCCTAACGCTTCCCCGAAGCCTTCCCCTCAACCGTCCCCTAATCCTAACACGTACGCTCACACGAACCCACGCCCTCATATGTACGCTCCCCCTAAAGCGTTATCGTACACTCACCTGGACCCTAAACCGTCCCCGTCCCCTAACCCTAACCCTAGCCCGAACCCTAGCCCTAACACTTCCCCAAAGCCTTCGCCTCACCCGTCGCCTAATCCTAACCCGTACCCTCACACTAACCCTCGCCCTCACACATTCGCTCCCCCTAAACCGCTGTCGTACCCTAAACTGGACCCTAAACCGTTCCTGTCCCCTAACCCTAACCCTAGCCCGAACCCTAACCCTAACCCTTCCCTGAAGCCTTCCCCTCACCCTTCCCCTAATCCTAACCCGTACGCTCACACTAACCCGTGCCCTCACACGTACGCTCCCCCTAAACCGTTGTCGTACCCTCACTTGGACCATAAACCGTCCCCGTCCCCTAACCCTAACCCTAGCCCGAACCCTAACCCAAACCGTTCCCCGAAGCCTTCCCCTCATTCGGCCCCTAATCCTAACCCGTACGCTCACACTAACCCGTGCTCTCACACGTACGCTCCCCCTAAACCGCTCCCGTACCCTCAACTGGACCCTAAACCGTCCCCGTCCCCTAACCCTAACCCTAGCCCGAACCCTATCCCTAAACCTTCCCCAAAGCCTTTCCCTCACCCGTCCCCTAATCCTAACCCGTACGCTCACACTAACCCGCGCCCTCACATGTACGCTCCCCCTAAACCAATGTCGTACCCTTACCTGGACCCTAAACCGTCCCCATCCGCTAACCCGAACCCTAGCCCGAACCCTAACCCTAACCCTTCCCCAAAGCCTTCCCCTCACCCGTCCTCTAATCCTAACCCGTACGCTCACACTAACGCAAGCCCTCACACGTACGCTCCCCCAAAAGCGTTATCGTACCCTCACCTGGACCCTAAACTGTCCCCGTCCCTTAACCCTAACCCTAACCCGAACCCTAACACGTACGCTCCGCCTAAACCATACTCGTACCTTCACCTGGACCCTAAACCGTCCCCGTCCCCTAACCCTAACCCTAGCCCGAACCCTAACCCTAACCCTTCCCCGAAGCCTTCCCCTCACCCGTCCCCTAATCCTAACCCGTACACTCACACTAACCCGAGCCCTCACACGTACGCTCCCCCTAAACCGTTGTCGTACCCTCACATGGACACTAAACCGTCCCCTTCCCCTAACCCTAACCCTAGCCCGAACCCTAACCCTAACACTTCCCCGAAGCCTTCCCCTCACCCGTCCCCTAATCCTAACCAGTACCCTCACACTAACCCGCGCCCTCACAGGTACCCTCCCCCTAAAGCGTTGTCGTACCCTCACCTCGACCCTAAACCGTCCCCGTCCCCTAACCCTAACCCTAGCCCGAACCCTAACCCTAACCCTTCCCCGAAGCCTTCCCCTCACCCGTCTCCTAATCCTAACTCGTACGCTCACACTAACACGCACCCTCACACGTACGCTCCCCCTAAAACGTTGTCATACCCTCACCTGGACCCTAAACCGTCCCTTTCCACTAACCCTAACCCTAGCCCGAACCCTAACCCTAACCCTTCCCCGAAGCCTTCCCCTCACACATCCCCTAATCCTAACCCGTACCCTCACACTAACACGTGCCATCACACATACGCTCACACTAAACCGTTGTCGTACCCTCACCTGGACCCTAAACCGTCCCCGTCCCCTAACCCTAACCCTAGCCCGAACCCTAACCCTAACCCTTCCCCGAAGCCTTCCCCTCACCCGTTCCCTAATGCTAACCCGTACGCTCACACTAACGCACACCCTCACACATTCGCTCCCCCTAAACCGTTGTCGTACCCTCACCTGGACCCTAAACCGTCCCCGTCCCGTAACCCTAACACTAGCCCGAACCCTAAACCTAACTCTTCCCCGAAACCTTCCCCTCACCCGTCCCCTAATCCTAACCCGTACGCTCACACAAACCCCCGCGCTCACACGTACACTCCCCCTAAACCATTGTCGTACCCTCACCTGGAGCGAAAACGGTCCCCGTCCCCTAACCCTAACCCTAGCCTGAACCCTAACCCTAAACCTTCCCCGAAGCCTTCCCCTCCCCCGTCCCCTAATCCTAACCCGTACGCTGACACTAACCCGCGCCCTCACACGTACACTCCCCCTAAACCATTGTCGTACCCTCACCTGGAGCCAAAACGGTCCCCGTTCCCTAACCCTAACCCTAGCCCGAACCCTAACCCTAACCCTTCCCCGAAGCCTTCCCCTCACCCGTCCCCTAATCCTAACCCGTACCCTCACACTAACCCGCTCCCTCACACGTACGCTCCCCCTAAAGCATTGTCGTACCCTCACCTGGACCCTAAACCGTCCCCGTCCCCTAACACTAACCCTAGCCCGATCCCTAACCCTAACTCTTCCCCAAAGCCTTCTCCTCACCCGTCCCCTAATCCTAACCCGTACGGTCACACTAACCCACGACCTCACACGTACGCTTCCCCTAAAATGTTGTTGTACCCTCACCTGGACCCTAAACCGTCCCCGTCCCCTAACCCTAACCCTAGGCCGAACCCTAGCCCTAACTCTTCCCCGAAGTCTTCCGCTCACCCGTCCCCTAATCCTAACCAGTACGCTCACACTAACCCGCGCCCTCACACGTACGCTCCCCCTAAACCGTTGTCGTACCCTCACATGGACCCTAAACCGTCCCCGTCCCTTAAACCTAACCCTAGCCCGAACCCTTCCACGAAGCCTTCCACTCACCCGTACCCTAATCCTAATCCGTACGCTCACACTAACCCGCAACCTCACACATTCGCTCCCCCTAAAGCGTTGTCGTACCCCCACCTGGACCCTAAACCGTCCCCGTCCCCTAACCCTAACCCTAGCCCGAACCCAAACCCTAACCCTTCCCCTAAGCCTTCCCCTCACCCGTCCCCTAATCCTAAACCGTACGCTCACACTAACCCGCGCCCTCACACGTACGCTCCCCCCAAAGCGTTGTTGTAGCCTCACCTGGACCCTAAACCGTCCCCGTCCCCTAACCCTAACCCTAGCCCGAACCCTAACCCTAACCCTTCCCCGAAGCCTTCCCCTCACCCGTCCCCTAATTGTAACCCTTACGCTCACACTAACCCATGCCCTCACATGTACGCTCCCACTAAACCGTTGTCGTAACCTCACCTGGACCCTAAACCATTCCTGTCTCCTAACCCTAACCCTAGCCTGAACCCTAACCCTAACCCTTCCCCGAAGTCTTCCCCTCACCCGTCCCCTAATCCTAACCCGTACCCTCACACTAACCCGCGCCCTCACAGACTCGCTCCCCCTAAACGGTTGTCGTACCCTCAACTGGACCCTAAACCGTCCCCGTCCACTAAACCTAAACCTAGCCCGAACCCTAACCCTAACCCTTCCCCGAAGCCTTCCCCTCACCCGTACCCTAATGCTAACCCGGACGCTCACACTAACCCACGACCTCACACTTACGGTCCCCCTAAACCGTTGTCGTACCCTCACCTAGACCCTAAACAGTCTCCGTCCCCTAACGCTAACCCTAGCCCGAACCCTAACTCTAAACCTTCCCCGAATCCTTCCCCTCACCCGTGCTCTAATCCTAACCCGTACCCTCACACTAACCCGTGCCCTCAAACGTACGCTCCCCCTAAACCGTTGTCGTACCCTCACGTGGACCCTAAACCGTCCCCGTCCCCTAACCCTAACCCTAGCTCGAAACCTAACCCTAACCCTTCACCGAAGCCTTCCCCTCACCCGTCCCCTAATCGTAACCCGTACGCTCACTCTAAACCGCGCCCTCACACGTACGCTCCCCATAAACCGTTGTCATACCCTCACCTGTACCCTAAACCGTCCCCGTTCCCGAGCCCTAACCCTAGCCCGAACCCTAAACCTAACCCTTCCCCGAAGCATTCCCCTCACCCGTCCCCTAATCCTAACCCGTACGCTCACACTAACCCGCGCTCTCCCACGTACGCTCCCCCTTAACCGTTGTCGTACCCTCACCTGGACCCTAAACCGTCCCCGTCCCCTAACCCTAACCCTAGCCCGAACCCTAAACCTAACACTTCCCCGAAGCCTTCCCCTCACCCATCCCCTAATCCTAACCCGTACGCTCACACTAACCCGCGCCCTCAAACGTACGCTCCCCCTAAACCGTTGTCGTACCCTCACCTGGACCCTAAACCATCCCCGTCCCCTAACCCTAACCATAGCCCGAACCGTAAACCTAACACTTCATCGAAGCCTTCCCCTCACCCGTCCCCTAATCCTAACCCTTACGCTCACACTAACCCGCGCCCTCACACGTACGCTTCCCCTAAACCGTTGTCGTCCCCTCACCTAGACCCTAAACCGTCCCCGTCCCCTAACCCAAACCCTATCCCGGAAACTATCACTAACATTTCCCCGAAACGTTCCCCTCACACGTCCCCTAATCCTAACCCGTACGCTCACACTAACCCGCGCCCTCACACGTACGCTCCCCCTAAAGCATTGTCATACCCTTACCTGGAACCTAAACCGTCCCAGTCCCCTAACCCTAACCCTAGCCCAAACCGTAACCCTAACCATTCCCCGAAACCTTCCCCTCTCCCGTCCTCTAATCCTAACCCGTACCCTCACACTAACCCGCGCCCTCACACGTACGCTCCCCCTAAAGCGTTGTCGTACACTTACCTGGAACCTAAACCGTCCCCGTCCCCTAACCCTAACCCTAGCCCAAACCGTAACCCTAACCATTCCCCGAACCCTTCCTCTCACCCGTCCTCTAATCCTAACCCGTACGCTCACACTAACCCACGTCCTCACACGTACGCTCCACCTAAACCGTTGTCGTATCCTCACCTGTACCCTAAACCGTCCCCGTCCCCGAGCCCTAACCCTAGCCCGAACCCTAACCCTAACACTTCCCCGAAGCCTTCCCCTCAACCGTCCCCTAATCCTAACCCGTACGCTCACACTAACCCACGCCCTCCCACGTACGCTCCCCCTAAACCGTTGTCGTACCCTCACCTGGACCCTAAACCGTCCCCGTCCTCTAACACTAACCCTAGCTCGAACCCTAACCCTAACTCTTCCCCAAAGCCTTCTCCTCACCCGTCCCCTAATCCTAACCCGTACGGTCACACTAACCCACGACCTCACACGTACGCTTCCCCTAATATGTTGTTGTACCCTCACCTGGACCCTAAACCGTCCCCATCCCCTAACCCTAACCCTAGGCCGAACCCTAGCCCTAACCCTTCCCCGAAGCCTTCCCCTCACCCGTCCCCTAATTCTAACCCGTACGCTCACACTAACCCGCGCCCTCACACGTACGCTCCCCCTAAACCGTTGTCATACCCTCACCTGGACCCTAAACCATCCCCGTCCCCTAGCCCTAAGCCTAGCCAGAACACTAACCCTAACGCTTCCCCGAAGCCTTCCCCTCACCCGTCCCCTAATCCTAACCCGTACGCTCACACTAACCCATGCCTTCACACGTATGCTCCCCCTAAACCGTTGTCGTACCCTCACCTGGACCCTAAACCGTCCCCGTCCCCTAACCCTAACCCTAGCCCGAACCCTAACCCTAACACTTCCCCGAAACCTTCCCCTCACCCGTCCCCTAATCCTAACCCGTACGCTCACACTAACCCGTGCCCTCACACGTACGCTCCCCCTAAACCGTTGTCGTACCCTCACATGGACCCTAAACCGTCCCCGTCCCCTAAACCTAACCCTAGCCCGAACCCTTACACGAAGCCTTCCACTCACCCGTACCCTAATCCTAATCCGTACGCTCACACTAACCCGCAACCTCACACATTCGCTCCCCCCTAAAGTGTTGTCGTACCCTCACCTGGACCCTAAACCGTCCCCGTCCCCTAACCCTAACCCTAGTCCGAACCCTAACCCTAACACTTCCCCGAAGCCTTCCTCTCACCCGTCCCCTAATTCTAACCCGTACGCTCACACTAACCCGTGCCCTCACATGTACGCTCCCACTAAACCGTTGTCGTAACCTCACCTGGACCCTAAACCATCCCTGTCTCCTAACCCTAACCCTAGCCTGAACCCTAACCCTAACCCTTCCCCGAAGTCTTCCCTCACCCGTCCCCTAATCCTAACCCGAACCCTCACACTAACCCGCGCACTCACAGACTCGCTCCCCCTAAACCGTTGTCGTACCCTCAACTGGACCCTAAACCGTCCCGTCCACTAAACCTAAACCTAGCCCGAACCCTAACCCTAACCCTTCCCCGAAGCCTTCCCCTCACCCGTACCCTAATGCTAACCCGGACGCTCACACTAACCCACGACCTCACACTTACGGTCCCCCTAAACCGTTGTCGTAACCTCACCTAGACCCTAAACAGTCTCCGTCCCCTAACGCTAACCCTAGCCCGAACCCTAACTCTAACACTTCCCCGAACCCTTCCCCTCACCCGTGCTCTAATCCTAACCCGTACCCTCACACTAACCCGTGCCCTCAAACGTATGCTCCCCCTAAACCGTTGTCGTACCCTCACGTGGACCCTAAACCGTCCCCGTCCCCTAACCCTAACCCTAGCTCGAAACCTAACCCTAACCCTTCCCCGAAGCCTTCCCCTCACCCGTCCTCTAATCCTAACCCGTACGCTCACTCTAAACTGCGCCCTCACACGTACGCTCCCCATAAACCGTTGTCATACCCTCACCTGTACCCTAAACCGTCCCCGTCCCCGAGCCCTAACCCTAGCCCGAACCCTAAACCTAACCCTTCCCCGAAGCATTCCCCTCACCCGTCCCCTAATCCTAACCCGTACGCTCACACTAACCCACGCTCTCCCACGTACGCTCCCCCTTAACCGTTGTCGTACCCTCACCTGGACCCTAAACCGTCCCCGTCCCCTAACCCTAACCCTAGCCCGAACCCTAAACCTAACACTTCCCCGAAGCCTTCCCCTCACCCATCCCCTAATCCTAACCCGTACGCTCACACTAACCCGCGCCCTCAAACGTACGCTCCCCCTAAACCGTTGTCGTACCCTCACCTGGACCCTAAACCATCCCCGTCCCCTAACCCTAACCCTAGCCCGAACCGTAAACCTAACACTTCATCGAAGCCTTCCCCTCACCCGTCCCCTAATCCTAACCCTTACGCTCACACTAACCCGCGCCCTCACACGTACGCTCCCCCTAAACCGTTGTCGTCCCCTCACCTAGACCCTAAACCGTCCCCGTCCTCTAACCTAAACCCTATCCCGGAAACTATCACTAACATTTCCCCGAAACGTTCCCCTCACACGTCCCCTAATCCTAACCCGTACGCTCACACTAACCCGCGCCCTCACACGTACGCTCCCCCTAAAGCATTGTCGTACCCTTACCTGGAACCTAAACCGTCCCAGTCCCCTAACCGTAACCCTAGCCCAAACCGTAACCCTAACCATTCCCCGAACCCTTCCCCTCTCCCGTCCTCTAATCCTAACCCGTACCCTCACACTAACCCGCGCCCTCACACGTACGCTCCACCTAAAGCGTTGTCGTACACTTACCTGGAACCTAAACCGTCCCCGTCCCCTAACCCTAACCCTAGCCCGAACCCTAAACCTAACACTTCCCCGAAGCCTTCCCCTCAACCGTCCCCTAATCCTAACCCGTACGCTCACACTAACCCACGCCCTCCCACGTACGCTCCCCCTAAACCGTTGTCGTACCCTCACCTGGACCCTAAACCGTCCCCGTCCTCTAACACTAACCCTAGCCCGAAACCTAAACCTAACACTTCCCCGAAGCCTTCCCCTCACCCATCCCCTAATCCTAACCCGTACGCTCACACTAACCCGCGCCCTCACACGTACGCTCCCCCTAAACCGTTGTCGTACCCTCACCTGGACCCTAAACCGTCCCCATCCCCTAACCCTAACCCTAGCCCGAACCCTAAATCTAACACTTCCCCGAAGCCTTCCCCTCACCCGTCTCCTAATCCTAACCCGTACGCTCACACTAACCCGCGCCCTCACACGTACGCTCCCCCTAAACCGTTGTCATACCCTCACCTGGACCCTAAACCGTCCCCGACCCCTAACCCTAACCCTATCCCGAACACTATCCCTAACCCTTCCCCGAAACGTTCCCATCACACGTCCCTTAATCCTAACCCGTACGCTCACAATAACCCGCGCCCTCACACGTACGCTCCCCATAAACCGTTGTCGTACCCTCACCTGGACCCTAAACCGTCCCCTTCCCCTAACCCTAACCCTAGCCCGAACCCTAAACCTAACACTTCCCCGAAGCCTTCCCCTAACCCATTCCCTAATAATAACCCGTACGCTCACACTAACCCGCGCCCTCACACGTACGCTTCCCCTAAACCGTTGTCGTACCCTCACCTGGACCGTAAACCGTCCCCGTCCCCTAACCCTAACCCTAGCCCGAACCCTAAACCTAACACTTCCCCGAAGCCTTCCCCTAACCCATTCCCTAATAATAACCCGTACGCTCACACTAACCCGCGCCCTCACACGTACGCTTCCCCTAAACCGTTGTCGTACCCTCACCTGGACCCTAAACCGTCCCCGTCCCCTAACCCTAACCCTAGCCCGAACCCTAAACCTAACACTTCCCCGAAGCCTTCCCCTCACCCGTCCCCTAATCCTAACCCTTACGCTCACACTAACCCGCGCCCTCACATGTACGCTCCCCCTAAACCGTTGTCGTACCCTCACCTAGACCCTAAACCGTCCCCGTCCCCTAACCCTAACCCTATCCGGAACACTATCCCTAGCCCTTCCCCGAAACGTTCCCCTCACACGTCCCCTAATCCTAACCCATACGCTCACACTAACCCGCGCCCTCACACGTACGCTCCCCCTAAAGCGTTGTCGTACCCTTACCTGGAACCTAAACCGTCCCCGTCCCCTAACCCTAACCCTAGACCAAACCGTAACACTAACCTTTCCCCGAAGCCTTCCCCTCACACTTCCCCTAATCCTAACCCGTACGCTCACACTAACCCGCGCCCTCACACGTACACTCACCCTAAACCGCTCTCGTACCCTCAACTGGACCCGAAACCGTCCCCGTCCCCTAACCCTAACCCTAGCCTGAACCCTAACCCTAACCCTTCCCCGAAGCCTTCCCCTCACCCGTCCCCTAATCCTAACCCGTACGCTCACACTAACCCGCGCCCTCACATGTACGCTCCACCTAAACCGTTGTCGTATCCTCACCTGTACCCTAAATCGTCCCCGTCCCCGAGCCCTAACCCTAGCCCGAACCCTAATCCTAACACTTCCACGAAGCCTTCCCGTCACCCATCCCCTAATCCTAACCCGTACGCTCACACTAACCCGCGCCCTCACACGTACGCTCCCCCTGAACCGTTGTCGTACCCTCACCTGGACCCTAAACAGTCCCCGTCCCCTAACCCTAACCCTAGCCCGAACCCTAACCCTAACCCTTCCCCGAATCCTTCCCCTCACCCGTCCCGAAATCCTAACCCATACGCTCACATTAAACCGCGCCCTCACACGTACCCTCCCCCTAAAGCGTTGTCGTACACTCACCTGGACTCTAAACCGTCCCCGGCCCCGTCCCCTAACCCTAGACCGAACCCTAAACCTAACACTTCCCCGAAGCCTTCCCATCAACCGTCCCCTAATCCTAACCAGTACGCTCACACTAACCCACGCCCTCACACATACGCTCCCCCTAAACCGTTGTGGTACCCTCACCTGGACCCTAAATGGTCCCCGTCCCCTAAACCTAACCCTAGCCCTAGCCCGAACCCTAACCCTAACCCTTCCCCAAAGCCTTCCCCTCACCCGTCCTCTAATCCTAACCCGTACGCTCACACTAAGGCAAGCCCTCACACGTACGCTCCCCCAAAAGCGTTGCCGTACCCTCACCTGGACCCTAAACTGTCCCCGTCCCCTAACCCTAACCCTAACCCGAACCCTAACACGTACACTCCGCCTAAACCATACTCGTACCTTCACCTGGACCCTAAACCGTCCCCGTCCCCTAACCCTAACCCAAGCCCGAACCCTAACCCTAACCCTTCCCCGAAGCCTTCCCCTCACCCGTCCCATAATCCTAACCTGTACGGTCACACTAACCCACGACCTCACACGTACGCTTACCCTAAAATGTTGTCGTACCCTCACCTAGACCCTAAACCGTCCCCGTCCCCTAACCCTAACCCTAGGCCGAACCCTAGCCCTAACCCTCCCCCGAAGCCTTCCCCTCACCCGTCCCCTAATCCTAACCCGTACGCTCACAATAACCCGCGCCCTCACACGTACGCTCCCCCTAAACCGTTGTGGTACCCTCACATGGACCCTAAACCGTCCCCGTCCCCTAACCCTAACCCTAGCCCGAACACTTCCACGAAGCCTTCCACTCACCCGTCCCCTAATCCTAACCCGTACGCTCACACTAACCCACAACCTCACACGTTCGCTCCCCCTAAAGCGTTGTCGTACCCTCACCTGGACCCTAAACCGTCCCCGTCCCCTAACCCTAACCCTAGCCCGAACCCAAACCCTAACCCTTTCCCGAAGCCTTCCACTCACCCGTCCCCTTATCCTAACCCGTACGCTCACACTAACCCGCGCCCTCACACTTACGCTCCCCCTAAACCGTTGTCGAACCCTCATCTGGACCGTAAACCGTCCCCGTCCCTTAACCCTAACCCTTCCCCGAAGCCTTCCCCTCACCCGTCCTCTAATCCTAACCCGTACGCTAACGCTAACCTACACCCTCACATGTACGCTCCCCCTAAAGCGTTGTCGTACACACACCTGGACACTAAACCGTCCCCGTCTCCTAACTCTAACCCTACCGCGATACCTAACCCTAACCCTTCCCCGAAGCCTGACTCTCACCCGTCGCCTAATCCTAACCTGTACGCTCTCGCTAAACCGCGCCCTCAACCGTACACTCCCCCTAAAGCATTGTCGTACCCTCACCTGGACCCTAAACCGTCCCCGTCCCCTAACCCTAGCCCGAACACTAACCCTAACACTTCCCCGAAGCCTTCCCCTCACCCGTCCCCTAATCTTAACCCGTACGCTCACACTAACCCGCGCCCTCACAGGTACGCTCCCCCTAAACCGTTGTCGTACACTCACCTGGACCCTAAACCGTATCCGTCCCCGTCCCCTAACCCTAGCCCGAAAGATAAACCTAAACCTTCCCCGAAGCCTTCCCCTCACCCGTACCCTAATTCTAACCCGTACGCTCACACTAACCCACCCCCTCACACGAACGCTCCCCCTAAATTGTTGTCGTACCCTCACCTGGACCCTAAACCGTCCCTGTCCCCTGACGCTAACCCTAGTCTGAACCCTAACCCTAACCCTTCCCCGAAGCCTTCCCCTCACCTGTCCCTTAATCCTAACCCATACGCTCACACTAACCCGCGCCCTCACACGTACGCTCCCCCTACACCGTTGTCGTACCCTCACCTGGACCCTAAACCGTCCCCATCCCCTAACCCTAACCCTAGCCGAACCCTCACCCTAACCCTTCCCCGAAGTCTTCCCCTCACCCGTCCCCTAATCCTAACCCGTACGCTCACATAACCCATACCCTCACACGTATGCTCCCCCTAAACCGTTGTCGTACCCTCATCTGGACCCTAAACCGTCCCCCTCCCCTAACCCTAACCCTAGCCCGAACCCTAAACCTAACCCTTCCCTGAAGCCTTCCCCTCACCTGTCCCCTAATCCTAACCTGTACGCTCACATAACCCACGCCCTCACACGTATGCTCCCCCTAAACCGTTGTCGTACCCTCACGTGGACACTAAACCGTCCCCGTCTCCTAACCTTAACTCTAGCCCTAATCCTAACCCTAACTCTTCCCCGAATTCTTCCCCTCACCTGTCCCCTAATCCTAACCCGTACGCTCACACTATCCGGCGTCCTCACACGTACGCTCCATCTAAACCGTTGTCGTACCCTCACCTGGACCCTAAACCTTCCCCGTCCCCTAACCCTAACCCTAGCCCGAACCATAACCCTAACGCTTCCCTGAAGCCTTCTCCTCACCCGTCCCCTAATCCGAACCCGTACGCTCACACTAATGCGCACCCTCACACGTACGCTCCCCCTAAACCGTTGTCGTACCCTTACTTGGACCCTAAACCGTCCCCATCCCTTAACCCTAACCCTAGCCCAAACCCTAACCCTAACCCTTCACAGAAGCCTTCCCCTCACCCATACCTGAATCCTACCCGTACACTCACACTAACCCGCGCGCTCACACTTACGCTCCCCCTACACCGTTGTCGTACCCTCACCTGGACCCTAAACCGTCCCCATCCCCTAACCCTAACCCTAGCTCAAACCCTAACCTTACCCCTTCCCCGAAGTCTTCCCCTCACACATCCCCTAATCCTAACCCGTACGCTCACACTAACCCGCGCCCTCACACGTACGCACCCCCTAAACCGTTGTCGTACCCTCATCTGGACCCTAAACCGTCCCAGTACCCTAACCAAACCCTAGCCCGAACCCTAACCCTAACCCTTCCCCGAAGCCTTCCCCGCACCCGTCCCCTAATCCTAACTCGTACGCTCACACTAACCCGCGCCGTCACACGTACGCTCCCCCTAAACTGTTGTCGTACCCTCACCTGGACCCTAAACCGTCCCCATACCCTAACCCTAACACTAGCTCAAAGCCTAACCCTACCCCTTCCCCGAAGTCTTCCCCTCACACATCCCCTAATCCTAACCCGTACGCTCACACTAACCCGCGCCCTCACACGTACGCACCCCCTAAAACGTTGTCGTACCCTCACCTGGACCCTAAACCGTCCCAGTACCCTAACCCTAACCCTAGCCCGAACCCTAACCCTAACCCTTCCCAGAAGCCTTCCTCTCACCCGTCCCCTAATCCTAACCACTACGCTCACACTAATCAGCCCGCTCACACGTACGCCGCCCCTAAACCGTTGTCGTACCCTCACCTGGACCCTAAACCGTCCCCATCCCCTAACCCTAACCCTACCCAAACCCTAACCCTAAGCCGTCCCCGAAGCCTTCCCCTCACCCATCCCCTAATCCTAACCCGTACGCTCACACTTACCCATGCCCTCACAGGTACGCTCCCCCTCAACCGTGGTCGTACCCTCACCTGGACCCTAAACCGTCCCCGTCCCCTAACCCTAACCCTAGCCCGAACCCTAACCCTAACCCTTCCCCGAAGCCTTCCCCTCACCCGTCCCCTAATGCTAACCCGTACGCTCACACTAATCCGCGACCTCACACGTACGCTCCCCCTAAACCGTTGTCGTACCCTCACCGGGAACCTAAACCGTCTCCGTCCCCTAACCCTAACCCTAGCCCGAAGCCTAAACCTAACCCTTCCCCGAAGCCTTCCCCTCACCCGTCCCCTAATCCTAACCCGTACGCTCACACTAACCTGCGCCCTAAAACGTACGCTCCCCCTAAACCGTTGTCTTACCCTCACCTGAACCCTAAACCGTCCCCATCCCCTAACCCTAAACCTATCCCGAACCCATCAATAACCCTTCCCCGAAGCCTTCCCCTCACCCGTCCCCTAATCCTAACCCGTACGCTCACACTAACCCGCAACCTCACACATACGCTCCCCCTAAACCGTTGTCGTACCCTCACCTGGAACCTAAACCTTCCCCTTCCCTCACCCTAACCCTAATCCCAACCCTAACCCTAACGCTTCCCCGAAGCCTTCCCCTCACCCGTCCCCTAATCCTAACCCGTACGCTCACACTAACCTGCGCCCTCAAACGTACGCTCCCCCTAAACCGTTGTCGTACCCTCACCTGGACCCTAAACCGTCCCCGTCCCCGAACCCTAACCCTAGCCCGAACACTAAACCTAAACCTTCCCCGAAGCCTTCCCCTCACCCGTCCCCTAATCCTAACCCATACGCTCACACTAACCCGCGCCCTCACACGTACGCTCCCCCTAAACCGTTGTCGTACCCTCACCTGGACCCTAAAACGTCCCCGTCCCCTAACCCTAACCCTAGACCGAACCCTAAACCTAACCCTTCCCTGAAGCCTTCCCCTCACCGTCCCCTAATCATAACCCGTACGCTCACACTAACCCGCGCTCTCACACGTACCCTCCCCCTAAAGCGTTGTCATACCCTCACCTGGACCCTAAACCGTCCTCGTCCCCTAACCCTAACCCTAGCCCGAACCCTAACCGTAAACCTTCTCCGAAGCCTTCCACTCACCCGTCCCATAATCCTAACCCGTACGCTCACACTAACCCACGCCCTCACACGTACGCACCCCCTAAACTGTTGTCGTACCCTCACCTGGACCCTAAACCGTCCCCGTCCCCTAATCCTAAACCTAGCCTGAACCCTAACCCTAACCCTTCCCCAAAGCCTTCCCCTCACCCGTCCCCTAATCCTAACCCGTACGCTCACACTAACCCATGCCCTCCCACGTACGCTCCCCCTAAACCGTTGCCGTACCCTCACCTGGAAGCTAAACCGTCCCCGTCCCCTAACCCTAGCCCGAACCCTAACCCTAACCCTTCCCTGAAGCCTTCCCCTCACCCGTCCCCTAATCCTAACCCGTACGCTCACACTAACCCGCGCTCTCACACGTACCCTCCCCCTAAAGCGTTGTCATACCCTCACCTGGACCCTAAAC